>NC_046163.1:76799770-76827422 GCF_011064425.1 Rattus rattus
AAATTTTATTTAGTATTTCTCGTCGATATTCATAAGGAAATTGTTCTGAAGTTCTCTTTCTTTGTTGGGTCTTTGTGTGGTTCAGTCATAAGAGTAATTGTATCTTCATAGAAGGAATTTGGTACTGCTCCATCTGTTTCAATTTTGTGGAATAGTTTGGATAGTATTGGTATGAGGACTTCTATGAAGGTCTGATAGAATTCTGCACTAAAACCGTCTGGACCTGTGCTCTTTTTGGTTGGGAGACCTATAATGACTGCTTCTATTTCCTCAGGAGTTATGGGGTTGTTTAACTGGTTTATCTGTTCCTGACTTAACTTCAGTACCTGGTATCTGTCTAGGAAATTGTCCATTTCCTGCAGAATTTCAAGTTTTGTTGAATGTAGGCTTTTATAGTAAGATCTGATGATTTTTTGAATTTCCTCTGAATCTGTAGTCATGTCTCCCTTTTCATTTCTGATTGTCTTAATTTGGAAACACTCTCTCTGTCCTCTTGTTAGTCTGGTTAATGGTTTATCTATCTTGTTAATTTTCTAAAAGAACCAACTTTTGGTTCTGTTGATTCTTTCTATGGTCCTTTTTGTTTCTACTTGGCTGATTTCAGTTCTGAGTTATATTATTTCCTGTCTTCTACTCCTCCTGGGTGTATTTGCTTTTTTTGTTCTAGAGCTTTTAGGTGTGCTGTCAAGTTGCTGATATATGCTCTCTCCTGTTTCTTTGTCACTCAGGCACTCAGAGTTATGAGTTTTTTTCTTAGCACAGCTTTCATTGTGTCCCATAAGTTTGGGTATGTTGTACCTTCATTTTCATTAAATTCTAAGAAGTCTTCAATTTCTTTCTTAATTTCTTCCTTGACCAGGTTATCGTTGAGTAGAGCATTGTTCAACTTCCACGTATATGTGGGCATTCTTCCCTTCTTTTTATTGAAGACCAGTTTTAGGCCGTGGTGGTGTGATAGCATGCATGGGAATATTTCTACCTTTCTGTACCTGTTGAGCCCCGTTTTTTGACCAATTATATGGTCAATTTTGGAGAAAGTACCATGACGAGCTGAGAAGAAGGTATATCCTTTTGTTTTAGGATAGAATGTTCTATCAATATCTGTTAAGTCCATTTGGTTCATGACTTCTCTTAGTCTGTCTACATCTCTGTTTAATTTCTGTTTCCATGATCTGTCCATTGATGAGAGTGGGGTGTTGAAATCTCCTACTATTATTGTGTGAGGTGCAATGTGTGTTTTGAGCTTTAGTAAGGTTTCTTTTACATATGTAGTTGCCCTTGTATTTGGGGCATAGATATTTAAGATTGAGAGTTCATCTTGGTAGATTTTTACCTTGATGAATATGAAGTGTCCTTCCATATCTTTTTTGATGACTTTTAGTTGAAAATTGATTTTATTTTATATTAGAATGGCTACTCCAGCTTGCTTCTTCCGACCATTTGCTTGGAAAGTTGTTTTCCAGCCTTTCACTCTGACGTAGTGTCTGTCTTTTTCTCTGAGGTGTGTTTCCTGTAGGCAGCAGAATGCAGGGTCCTCATTGCGTATCCTGTTTGTTAATCTATGTGTTTTTATTGGGGAGTTGAGACCATTGATGTTGAGAGATATTAAGGAATAGTGATTATTGCTTCATGTTATATTCATATTTGGATGTTAGGTTATGTTTGTGTGCTTTTCTTCTCTGTGTTTTGTTTTCAAGACAATTAGTTTCTTGCTTTTTCTAGGGTGTAGCTTGCCTCCTTATGTTGGGCTTTACCATTTATTATCCTTTGTAGCGCTGGATTTGTAGAAAGATATTGTGTAAATTTGGTTTTGTCATGGAATATCTTGGTTTCTCCATCTATGTTAATTGAGAGTTTTGCAGGATACAGTAACCTGGGCTGGCTTTTGTGTTGTCTTAGGGTCTGTATGACATCTGTCCATGATATTCTGGCTTTCATAGTCTCTGGCAAAAAGTCTGGTGTGATTCTGAAAGGTCTGCCTTTATATGTTACTTGACCTTTTTCCTTTACTGCTTTTAATATTCTTTCTTTATTTTGTGCGTTTGGTGTTTTGACTATTATGTGTCGGTAGGTGTTTCTTTTCTTGTGCAATCTATTTGGTGGTCTGTAGGCTTCTTGTATGCTTATGAGTATCTCTTTCTTTAGGTTTGGGAAGTTTTCTTCTATGATTTTGTTGAAGATATTTACTGGTCCTTTGAACTGGGAGTCTTCACTCTCTTCTATAACTATTATCCTTAGGTTTGATCTTCTCATTGAGTCCTGGATTTCCTGTATGTTTTGGACCAGTAGCTTTTTCTGCTTTACATTATCTTTGACAGTTGAGTAGATGGAATCTTCTGCTCCTGAGATTATCTCTTCTATCTCTTGTATTCTGTTGGTGATACTTGTATTTACGGTTCCTTGTCTCTACCTTTGGTTTTCTATATCCAGGGTTGTTTCCATGTGTTCTTTCTTGATTGCTTCTATTTCCATTTTTAATTCCTTCAACTGTTTGATTGTGTTTTCCTGGAATTATTTCAGGGATTTTTGTGATTCCTCTCTATAGGCTTCTACTTGTTTATTTATGTTTTCCTGGAATTCTTTCAGGGATTTTTGTGATTCATCTCTGTAGGCTTCTGCTTGTTTATTTACGTTTTCCTGTGTTCCTCTAAGGGAGTTCTTCATATCTTTCTTGAAGTCCTCCAGCATCATGGTCAGACATGATTTTGAAACTAGATCTTGCTTTTCTGTGTGTTTGGATATTCCGTGTTTGCTTTGGTGGGAGAATTGGGCTCTGATGATGCCATGTAATCTTGGTTTCTGTAGCTTGGGTTCCTGTGCTTGCCTCTTGCCATCAGATTCTCTCTAGTGTTACTTTGTTCTTCTATTTCTGACAGTGGCTAGACTGTCCTCTAAGCCTGTGTGTTAGGAGTGTTGTAGATCTGTTTTCCTGTTTTCTTTCAGCCAGGTATATGGACAGAGTGTTCTGCTTTCGGGCGTGTAGTTTTTCCTATCTACAGGTCTTCAGCTATTCCTGTGGGCCTGTGTCTTGAGTTCACCAAGCAGGTTGCTTGGAGCTGGAAGGTTTGTCTTACCTGAGGTCCTGAGGCTTAGGTTTGCTCGTGGGGTGTTGTTTATGAGCTCTCTGCTGTGGCAGTAACCAGGAAGATCTGTGCCGCCCCTTCCGGGAGCTTCTGTGCACCAGGGTTCCAGATAGCATTTGTTGTTTTCCTTTGGAGTCAGAGATGTGGGCAGAGTGTAGTCTCTTCTGGTTTCCCAGGCGTGTCTGCCTCTCTGAAAGCCCAACTCTCCCTCCCATGGGATTTGGGTGCAGAGAACTGTTTATCCAGTTGGTCTGTTCAGGTTCTGGTGGTGTTTCTGACTCAGCGGATTTCCTGCTCCTGTGCCCTTATCCAAGGGAACCCAGAGGCCATATACAGTCTCCTCTTGGGCCAGGTATGTGGGCAGGGGTGGGCAGTGTTGGTGGTCTCCTCTGCTCTGCAGTCTCAGGAGTGCCAACCTGTCTCAGAGGTGAGCTCTCTCTCCCACGGTGTCTGGGAAAAGTGAGCTGGACGCAGGGAGTGCCTGATTGCGACTCCCACTAAAACCTGGAAGTGTCCGGTCCCAGAGGAACCTTGCCTCTGTGTGTCCAGAGGCCACCAGTCAGGTCGTCTGCAACAGAAAAGTTGGTCCTACCTGTGGTCCTGGGACTCAAGTCTGCCCGTGGGGTGTTGCCTATCAAGGCTTTTTAACTGGACAAAAAGGGGCGGGGTTGGGGATTTGGCTCAGTGGTAGAGCGCTTGCCTGGGAAGCACAAGGTCCTGGGTTCAATCCCCAGCCCTGGAAAAAAAAAAGAAAAAAAAAAAAAAAAAGGGGGAAATGTTGTGGTTGCCCTGAAGTTATCTGTATTTTGATGCTAATTCGATTGCCCCAAGGACAGCTGCCTAGTCACTTAGTGAGAAATCAGGTGACTTCATCAGAACCTCCCCATTGAATTTGTAAAGTACAAGTAAAGGGCAGGTACAGAATAGAAGGAGGCCTGTAATTGGAGGAGAAGGAAGGATGGGTGGGAGAGAAGTTTGAAGGAAGAGGAGGAGACGAGGAACTAGGTAGAGACAGCAGATAGGAGAAGGAGAGAAGCCGTGGCAGGACAATATGGCGGGACAATATAGCAGGTGACATTAAGATTCTACTCTGTGTATTTACAGGTTGTTGTCAATGTTTCTAAGGGGAAAAAAAAAGATTGCTGGAGCTCAAGTCTTATATATTTGACCTGTGTACTTACAATTATTGCCTGAGGTATAGTGATATTTATATTCTAAATCAAATTGTAGATAAAGAACAATCAAGGAATCATGTTTTCCCTTCATGTGTTACAATTGAAAAAACATTTTTATCCATTTAGAAAGCACTGAAAGCTCTCTATTGCCATTAACGATCATTATTATATTTCCTCCAAAACACGTACTTTGAGCTTAAAAAAACTGAGTACAAGCAGTGCTCCCTGGGTGTGGGATTGAATTTAGAAGTTTCACTCTGTGTTCAGGAATGCTGTAATTCTAAAGAGTAGGGAGAACTAATGAAACATAAATGGAAGTAGCCTGATTTGCAGATTCCTAAAAAATGGTCAAGGAATTTACATTCAACTTCCCTTCATTCTGCTCAGGTTGTTGGAAGAATGAAATGATGTCTTTATTTTCAACCAAGTAAAATGTTTTCTCATAGTATAAGGCAGGAAATAATCAAACTTGGAGCTAAAATCAATCAAATAGAAATGAAAGCATTATGTAAAGAATCAAAAAAACCATGACGGGTTGGGGATTTAGCTCAGTGGTAGAGCACTTTCCTAGTAAGCACAAGGCCCTGGGTTCAGTCCCCCGCTCTGAAAGAAAAAAAACAAAAAACAAAAAACAAACAAACAAACAAACAAACAAACAAAAAAACCCATGAGCTAGTTCTTTTAGAAAATTGACAAGATAAATTAAGCCTTAGTCAGACTAATGATGATAGGTCACAGACTGTATATTCGTATTAACAAAATCAGAAAAGAAAAGGGAGACTTAACAACAGAATATGAATAAATTGAAAAAACATCAGATCCTACTACAAAATCCTATATTCAACAAAACTGGAAAATCTGGAGGAAATGGACCATTTTCTAGACAGATACCAGGTACCAAAGTTAAATCAAGAACAAATAAACCATCTAAACAACCCCATAACTCCTAAAGAAATAGAAGCAGTTATTAAAAGCCTCCCAACCAAAAATAGCCCAGGTTCAGATGAGTTCAGTGCTTAATTCTATCAAACCTTCATAAAAGACTTCATAGCAGTACTGTCCAAACTATTCCACGAAATTTAAACAGACAGAACACTACCAAATTCCTTCTATGAAGCCACAATTACTCTTGTACCAAAACCACACAAAGACCCAATGAAGTAAGAGACGTTCAGACCAATTTCCGTTAAGAATATTGACACAAAAACACTAAATAAAATTCTTGCAAATGAAATCCAAGAACACATCAAAAAGATCATCCATCATGATCAAGTCAGCTTCATCCCAGGGATGCAGGGATGGTTTAATATACGAAAATCCATCAATGTAATCCAATATATAAAAAAGCTCAAAGATAAGAACTACATGATCATTTCATTAGATGCTGCAAAAGAATTTGACAATATCCAACATCTCTTCATGATAAAAGTCCTGGAAAGAACAGGAATTCAAGGTTCATATCAAACATAGTGAAAGCAACATAGAACACACTAGTAGTTAACACCAAACTAAATGGAGAGAAATTTGAAGCAATCCCACTAAAATCAGGGACTAGACAAGGCTGCCACCTCTCTCCCTACTTATTCAATATACTACTTGAAGTCCTAGCCAGAGCAATAAGACAGTAAAACGAAGTCAAAGCGATAAAAATCGGAAGGGAATGAATCAAAATATCACTATTTGCAGATGATAAGAGAGTATACTTTAGTGAACACAAAAGTTCCACCAGAGAACTACTTAACCTGATAAACTACATGAGCAAAATGTGGGGGTATAAAATTAACTCAAACAATTCAGTAGACTTCCTCTACTCAAAGGATAAACAGGCTGAGAAAGAAATTAAGGAAATGATACCCTTCACAATAGTCCCAAATAATGTAAAATACCTTGGTGTTACTTTAACCAAGCAAGTGAAAAATCTGTATGACAAGAACTTCAAGTCTCTGAAGAAAGAAATTGAGGAAGATCTCAGAAGATGGAAAGATCTTCCATGATCATGGATTTGCAGGATTAATAAAGATGGCCATTTTGCTAAAAGTAATCTACAAATTCAGTGCAATGCCCACCAAAATTCCTACTCAATTCTTCATAGAGATAGAAAGAGCAATTTGAAAATTCATTTGGAATAACAAAAATCCCAGGAGAGCATAAATTATACTCAATAATAAAAGAAATTCTGGGGGAATCATCATCTCTGATTTCAAGCAATATTACAGAGCAATAGTCCTAAGAACTGTGTGGTATTGTACAGAGACAGGCAGATAGATCAGTGGAACAGAATCGAAGACACAGAAATGAACCCACACACCTATAGTGAATTGATCTTTGACAAAGGAGCTAAAACCATCCAATGGAAGAAAGATAGCTTTTTCAGTAAATGGTGCTGGTTAAAGTGGAGGTCAGCATGTAGAAGATTGCAAATCAATCCATTTAAAAAGCTTAAGTACACGTGGATTAAGGACATCCATATCAAATCAGATAAACTCAAACTAATAGAAAAAAAAAGTGGGGTAAAGTCTTGAACAAATGGGTACTGGGGAAGATTCCATGAACCAAAAACCAATGGTTCATGCTCTATCATCAAGAATCGACAAATGGAACATCATAGAAAGGTTCCATTTTGTGAAATTAAAGATACTGTCATTAGGACAAAAGGTCAACCAAAAGATTTGGAAAGGATGCTTACCAATTCTACATCTGATAGAGGACTAATATTCAAAATATAAAGAACTCAAGAAATTAGACTCCAGAGAGCCAAATAACCCTATTAAAAAATGGGATAGAGAGCTAAACAACACATTCTCAGCTGAGGATTATAAAATGGCCAAAAAGCACCTAAAGAAATGTTCAACATCCTTAGTCATCACGGAAATGCAAATCAAAACAAACCTGAGATTCCACCTCACACCAGTCAATATGGCTAAGTTAAAAAAATCAGGTGAAAACTGTTGATGGCAAGGATGTGGAGAAAGAAGAACACTCCTCCATTACTGGTGTGATTGCAAACTGGTACAACCAGTCTGGAAATCAATCTGGAGGTTCCTCGGAAAATTGGACATTACACTCCCTGAGGACCCAGCTGTACCTCCCTTGGGCATATACCCAAAGTTGCTCCAACATACAACAAAGACACATGCTCCACTATGTTCATAGCAGCCTTATTTATAATAGCCAGAAGCTGGGAAGAACCCAGATGCCCTTCAACAGAGGAATGGATTCAAAAAATATGGTACATCTACACAGTGGAGTACTACTCAGCTATCAAAAACAATGACTTCATGAAATTCATAGGTAAGTGTAATGAACTAGAAAATGTCATGCTGAGTGAGGTAACCCAATCACAGAAAAACATACTTGGTATACACTCATTGATAAATGGATATCAGCCAAAAAGCTCGAAATACCCAAGATGCAATCCACAGACTACAGGAAGCTCAAGAAGAAGGATGACCATAATGCAGATGCTCCCACTCCTTCTTAAAAGGGAAAAAAAAATAACCATAGGAGGGGATATGGAAGCAAAGTTTAGAGCAATGACTCAATGAATGGCCATTCACAGCCTGATACTCTTGTGACCCATATATATATACATATATATATGTATATATATATACAGCCTTCAAAACTAGATAAGATTGATGAAGCTAAAAAGGGATATAGATCTCCCCTGAGAGACACATCCAGAACATGTCCAATACAGAGGTCAATGCTAGCAGCAAACCACTGAACTCAGAATAGGACTCACTTGGGGGAAATTAGAGGAAGTATTGAAAGAGATGAAGGAGCTTACAACCCCATAAAAACAACAAATGCCAACCCACCAGAGCTTCTAAGGTTTAAACCACTACTGAAATACTATACATGGACTGACCGTGGGCTCCAACTACATATGTAACAGAGAATAGACTTTTTGAGGTACCAGGGGAATGAGAAGCCCTTGATCCTGCCAAGGATGGGCCCGCCAGTGCAAGGGTATATGGGTGTGTCAATAAGGGAGATATATAGGAGGAATACCAGTATGGGAGAGGGGGAGGGGTGGGAATGGGGGCTTATGGACAGGAAACCGGGAAGGGGAATAACGTTTGAAATGTAAGCAAAGAGATATACCTAATAAAAAATTTTAAAAAAATGTTTCCTCATCATGTGATCTGTGGGAGATGATTGTTGATGACAAATGACCTCAAACTCAAAAATCTAAAATTTCACTCAATTGCATAAGAAGCCTCTTATGGTTTATTTTGGCATCTGTTCATTTTCCTCACCATGATATGAGATATGAGATAAGACCAGATGACTCTTGAAATAGTTGAAAACACAGGTTCCCATCCATGTCAAATGAATCTAGAATATAAACAGTGCCTGTTTGCCATACAGAATCCTACCCATGACTGTAGTTTAGACATGGTTAGCTACAGTAGTAGTTGTCAGTTGCAGTATCCTTTTGGTCTATGCACATACAGATTAGAGTAGGTGACCAGAAGTCAACACAAGTCTTCCTCAATCACATGTCATCTTATTTTGAGATAAGGCCTTTCAGTTCTCTTCAACCTCAGTGATTTTGTTAAATGCATAGGCCAAAGTGTTCCAGGGATTACCTTGTCTCTGCCCCCAAGCACTGGTAACAGAGAGACACAGTGTTATGCCCACTTTTTCATAGGTTCCGAGAGTCAAACATGAATTCCTATGCTTACATACCAAGTACATTATAAATCAAGATCAGTCTGCACTAACATTCTTTAACATATGCAAGACTTTGTATACTTTGTTATCTCTTTGAAGAAAGACAGTTAAGCTTTTGCATTTCTGAGATACTTACATGAATATAGAGTATAAGCCACTTGCCCAAAGCTAGGACAAACTGCCCCAACCAAAAAAAAAAAATCTGTTCTGATTTTTTTATAGAATGGTACAGAGCCCATTTTGAAACAGAGATAGTGGTTCCATTTGGGCAAAACTATAATGTGAGAAGTCTGGTAATGGAGCTGGTGATAGAGAAAAAAGGACATACTCATAAAGGACAACTGGTAGAATGAAAGTAATAGTTTGACACTGAAGATCACTTACTAGTCCTTCAGAGTACCCAAGTTCAGTTCTTAGCACCCAAGAGACACTGAATCCCCATATATCCAACTCAAAGCAATTTAATGTCATTCAAATGCAACTTCACTGCATGTACATGGACACACACACACACATGAACACAGTTTTAAAAAAAAAAGAACTGGGAGATAAGACTCAATTAAAAAAATAAACCTTGAGTTGAGTCTAGGTGTTGGGGGAAGAGCTGTATATACACATATGCATGTGGACAGGTGCTTATAAGTATGCATGTATCTGAGGAGGACAAAGGACAGATTTAAATCTCTTGTCAATTTTGGTAAAACCTTTGTTTAAGATTCACTTTATCTCATCTGAACTGGGAATTCATTGGTTCAACCAGGTTGGTCAGTCACAGAGCTCCAGAGATTGGCCATTTGCTCTTCTATCCCAGCAGTGGAGTTTTTGGCAACTGCTGTCACATCAGGTTTTCAATGAATTCTGGGAATCTGAGCACATATTCTCATGACAAATTCATTTGTGACCCAGAACTCTTATAAGGCGGGTTACCACGGGACTCTTCACTATCATTACAGAGATGCAACTACAGCTTCTATTAATGCAGTATATAGACATTCAGCTTCCACAGCAAAGACACAAGGGTGTAACCAGAACAAAAAAAAAATGTTTCTGATTCTGGCATATTTGTATGTGTGTGAGTGTGTGTGTGTGTGTGTGTGTGTGTGTGTGCGTGTGTGTGTGTGTGTGTGTGTGTGTGTGTGAATGTATATATATTCACTCACCCGTATTCCTCCTTTTTTCTTCTATTCAGGGTTTGGCATATGCCCAGGCTCATGTGCTGGGTAGATAAGCACTATTCCTCTGAGCTCTGTCCCAAAAACCTTTCTCTATTCCCATTAATATGGTGCTTCCACTTCAATAAATTACACCTCTGGAATATATAATGATCCTTTTCTCTTTCTCTTTCATGCAGTATTAAAAGAAAAATTGGTTAAGTCAACAATCATTTTTAAGCAGTAGATGAATAGGCAGAAAATATGGTAAACATTCAGCAGACAAATTGGAAGGTGATAAAATTAGCACTGGTGGCTTTTACAGTATAGTGGTGGCACAGGCAGGTCAACACAATGTATTAAAGTATGAAACGTTTTAAGAAAATGTGCAGGAAGTATGACAGGGATTAGGAAGTGTGTCTATATCACCTGCTTATACCTGACATTGTGTGTGGACTGTCTGAGTATGTCCTCAGAAAACATAATACCTGAACTGAGTTTAGAATATAAGTAATAGTTTCAAACAAAGAATAGCCATGGGATCTCAAGGCAGAATAATTAATCATAATAGCATTATGAAATTTTTCTTCGGTGACATCTTTTTTGAATCTTAAGTGATTTGCTCATTCTTTCAACAGGATTGCATTGAGTTGCTGGTAGGATTTGGGGACTACCCTAAGTTTTAGGGATGCAAGGTCAGTAGCACATGATATAAAAAAATTGAATATGGAATAAAACTAACTAAAAGGTTCTCTTAAAAATTAGGACATTTTTTGAAGTGGAAGTAATATTGAAAACCATTTGAGGAAAGTGGGGAAATAATGTTGAGATGATGGTGGGGAACATTTTTAGTGATTAATGTACTGACACTAGCCATAGAACATCTCTGTAAAGACAATTTAAATGATGGTTTGCATCTGACTACTTAAAGAGACAACCAAATGACCATCTACAGCTGAACAATTAGGAAAAGTCAAAGGATATGAATTCATGGGAGCACAATCAACCTGATAACATTTTACATCCTATGGCCAGTTTTGGTGCCATAGGACTTCAGCCTACAATTGAGTTGTTGATCCTCAATGGAGTAGGGATTTGGGTTGAATCTTATGAAAAGAACAGATACAGAGAACTCACTCTGAACCACAGAGACTCCATAGGATGCTTTGTGCTAATAAATATCATGTCAGTGCTGGAATATCCTTATTGGTTAAAACATAGGCTTTAATACCCAAGTATTCAGTTTGGTTCAAACTTAGTTTGAACACCTGTAGCATGAAATACCAAAGAAATGGGCACCGTCTCATACTACCCCAAGTACCAATGGGCCACATGGCAACAGCATGTCATATGGCACTGGCAGGCTGTTCTCATCTTTGCAGACTTTCTGGCCTGGAGCTCCATAAAACTCTCCACCCATTTCGGAAATTTCCCTTAGCAAGTCCTTACCATGCCAGACTTCAGACTCATGCATCCAAATTTAGCAGCTGGCCGGGATGTCCCAGCCAGAGGAGCTCAGTTGAGAAGCTGTGTGAAAGAAAACACCATTCAAACTTAGTTTAGAATCAACAGGTAGTTCAATCACTGGGTGCAAATACTCTACATCCTTATTAGTAAGCCATACTAAATGAAATCCTCCAATGACGGATCCTAATGGATCAGCCACCTAACCAAGGGCATCTAGTTCATTACATCTTCTACTGCAAGCTCTCTCACAGTCCAAGAATCCACAAGTCCCTCTTGTTGTCCTCTCTTTCTTCCTTTTAACTGGAAGTCTAACTTGGAAGTCCATACCCAGTGATTGGTCCCCTGAAATATTTATACGTTAGGGGAAGGTCCATGCCACAACATCCATAATATCAAAAATTAATCCATATGAAATAAGCATGGGCATGGTTATTGTGGATACCACATGTCCTCTTTCTCACCCGTTCTCCCGCAGTTATGGGTCCCCCTCGACCCCCACAAATAACTGGGTCCCCACTGGCGGGGGCAGTACATGGAAGGTGAAAAGAAGATAAGCCTTGGATTCTTCTGATCCAAGGAGCCTTAAGTACAGAAGGATAGAAGCAATAGACCTTGCCTAAGACAAGGTAAGGGGTGAGGACCTACACATGACACTGTCCTTGGACCTCCATAGGTGTATCAACACAAAAGGTTTTGTTATCACATATAAACATATAGATCTCTCTCTCTCTCTCTCTCTCTCTCTCTCTCTCTCTCTCTCACACACACACACACACACACACAAACACTTCACATACATTTATAAAGCCATATGTACAACAAAGACATCTAACTCATGTGTATATACAAGCTTCACACACACACACAAACACAAACACACACACACATATATATGTATATATGTATATATATGTGTGTGTGTATATATATATATATATATATACCTGTGTGTATACGTGTCTATTTGAATATTGTAAAATATGTCTATCAGTAATTTAGTAAACACATAATTCATTTATATGGGTATATACACATATGTCTGACACACATTTAAATACATGTAAGAAATGCATAGGCTTTGTGCAAATTTGGTTTAGTCATGGAATATCATGGTTTCTTCATCTATGTTAATTGAGAGTTTTGCTGATATAGTAACCCAGACTGGCATTTGTGTTCTCTTAGGGTCTGTAAGACATCTGTCCAGGATCTTCTGGCTTTCATAGTCTCTGATGAGAAGTCTGGTGTAATCCTGATAAGTCTGCCTTTATGTGTTACCTGATATTTTCTTTTACTGCTTTTAATATTCTTTCTTTGTTTTCTCCATGTGGGTTTTGACTATTATGTGACTGGAGGAATTTCTCTTCTGGTCCTATCTATTTGAAGTTCTGTGGGCTTCTTGTATGTTTATGGGCATTTATTTCTTTTCATTGGGGAAGTTTTCTTCTATAATTTTGCTGAAGATATTTATTGTCCCTTTAAGTTGGGGGTCCTCACTTTTCTATACCTGTTATCCTTAGGTTTGATCTTCTCATTGTGTCCTGGATTTCCTCAATGCTTTGGGTTAGGAGCTTTTTGCGTTTTACACTATCTTTGTTGGTTGTGTCAATGTTTTCTATGGTATCTTCTGCCACTGAGGTTCTCTCTTCTATCTCTTGTATTGGAGATGCCTGTATCTATGACTCCTAATCTCTTTCCTACATTATCTATCTCCAGGGTTATCACCCTATGTGCTTTCCTTATTATCTCTATTTCCATTTTTATTTCCTCGATGGGGTTGTTCAATTCTTTTTTCTGTTTCGTTGTATTTTTCTGTAATACTTCAAGAGATTTTTGTGTTTCCTCTATAAGGGCTTCTATTGTTTACCTGTGTTGTCCTGTATTTATTTAATAAAGTTATTTATATCCTACAGAGTATAATAGGTTGAAAACTCCAACACAAGGAGGGAAACTACACTCAAGACAAAGCAAGAAAGCAATCTCCTTGCAAAGAAAGCAGAAGAATGGAAATATGCAAATATAATTCCACCTCTAACAACAAAAATAACAGGAAACAATAATCACTATTCTTTAATATCTCTTAGTATCAATAGTCTCACTTCTCCCAATAAAAAGACATGGACTAACAGAATGGATACTTAAAGAGGATCCAGCATTTTGCTGCATACAGGAAACCCACCTCAGTGTCACTGAGAGACACTACCTCACAGTAAATGGCTGGAAAACAATTTTTCAAGCAAAGGGTCCAAAGAAAAAAGCTGAAGTAGTCATTCTAATATCGAATAAAATCAACTTTCGACCAAAGGTTATCAAAAAAGTTAAGGAAGGACACTTCATATTCATCAAAGCAAAAATCCATCAAGACGAACTCTCAGCCCTGAATATCTATGCTCCAAATGCAAGGCAACTACATTCATAAAAGAAACCTTACTAAAGCTCAAGGCATGCGTTGAATGTCACACATTAATAGTGGAAGATTTCAACACCCCACTCTCAATAATAGATAGACCATGGAAACAGAAAGTAAACAGAGACATAGAGAAACTAACCTAAGTTATGAACCAAATGGATTTAACACATATTTATAGGACATTTCATCCTAAAACACAAGAATATACCTTCTTCTTACCTCCTCATTATACCTTCTCAGTATTGACTATATCATTGGTCACAAAACAGACCTCAACAGATATAAGAAGATTGAAATAATCCCATGCATCCTATCAGATCACCATGAACTGAGGCTTATTTTCTATAACAAAAATAATGAGAGAAAGCCCATATATACCTGGAAGCTGAGCAACACTCTGCTTAATGATAACTTGGTCAAGGATGAAATAAAGAAATTAAAGACTTCTTAGAATTTAATGAAAATGAAGGCACAACATACCCTAACTTATGGGACACAATTAAAGCACTGCTAAGAGAAAAACTCATAGCTCTGAGTGCCTCCAAAATGAAATTGGAGAGAGCACATATGAGCATCTTGACAGCACAACTAAAAGCTCTAGAACTAAAAGTATCAAATGCACCCAAGAGGAGTAAAAGGCAGGAAACAATCAAACTCAGGGCTGTAATCAATCAACCAAATAGAAACAAAAAGAACTATACCAAAAAAAAAAAAATCGGCAAAACCAGGAACTGGTTCTTTGAGAAAATCAACAAGATCGATAAACCCATAGCCTGACTAACCAGAAGGCATAGAGAGAGTACCTAAATTTAAAAAATCAGAAATGAAAAGGGAGACAGAACAACAGATTCTGAGGAAATTCAGAAAATAGCCAGATCATGCTACAAAAGCTTATATTCAACAAAACTGGAAAATCTGTATGAAATGGATAATTTTCTAGATAGATACCAGGTATCAACGTTAAATCAGGATCAGATAAACCATCTTTACAGTCCATAACTCCTAATGAAATACAAGCAGTTATTAAAAGTCTCCCAACCGAAAAAGCCCAGGACCAGATCTGTTTAGTGTAGAATTCTAGAATTCATAGTTAGACCTCATACCAATCCTGTGAAAGCTTTTCCACAAATTAGAAAAGGAAGGAGCACTACCAAATTCCTTCTATGAAGTCATAATTGTGCTTATACCTAAACCATAGAAAAATCCAACAAAGAAAAAGAACTTCAGACAAATACAGATGCAAAAATAGTCAATAAAATTTTCAAATCTGAATCCAAGAAAACATAAAATCGATAATCCATCATGATCAAGTAGGCTTCATCCCAAGGAAGCAGAGATGGTTCAATATATGGAAATACATCAATGTAGTCCACTATGGGGCAGCAGAAGCTGAAAAGTACCCTGATTTCTGGTCGAGATAAGTGGACACCTAAAAGGGACTGCTGGTGCATTCCCAATTTCCCAGAATATCAGGCACTCATGTAGCTGTGTCCCCCTAAGATTCCTTTAGAGAGGTTTGAGGCAGACATATCATGTAGGGCAATGCTCCATACCCCTCCACCATAGGTCATGAAGGATCAAGACAGATCAGAGGTAGAAGCAGGACCACACCTCCAAATAAGTACATGAGGTCTTCCCAAGCTCTCAGGTCAAACCAATAGGAAGTACCTACTGTCAGACACTGACTCATCCAAAAAAAAACAAAAAACAAAAACCAAAATCCAAAAAACCTAAGTGTCATGTTCAAAATTAAAGATGTGCAGGAATTATTCCATTGCCTAAGAGCTTCTGTCATAAGAGATGTAACTCTGCCGATTCGGGATAAGATCTACTCTCCCAAAATCATCACTGCCAGAATCTCTCTTGCACCCCTCAATGGCTAATCAGCCCCCTGCTGGCTCAGCCCAGCCCAGGCAACCAAAGTGGAAGTCAGTGGTGATAAGTAGAAGAACGGACAGTGGAGGTGGCAAAAACTATTCCCTCTCCCTGCTTGAGTTCTCTCTCCCCTCACCTGAACCCATACAACTATCCAGTTGGGTAAGAGATCACTGCTGAGAGCACACCAGCACCAGAGCCATACAACTGGTGGTGCTCGTACAATGATCAACACAACTACCCGGAAAGATACTAAGGGAAGGTAAGTCACCTCTCCCAACTCTGGAGACCTGCAACCTATCTTTCCCTGCTGTGCTTTAAGTCAGGACCATCCCATGGATTTGGACAAGCTGAAGGGGCAACTAGCTGAAGCCTCCTGACTAGAGCTACTCTCTGGAGTTGGCTGAAGGTCCCTCTAGGCCCTGTCTAAATCCCAACAGCTGACATTGGACATTGGCAGACTTTCTAACCTAGTAGCACAGCAGCCACTTAAATACCGCAGGGCAGTTGCCAGTTCTTTAGTCTGCAGGAAGGCTTAATGTTTGGACCTCTATGGAATCTCCCACAGCTGATAGGCCAAGGGAATGTTCCCATTGGACAAAGTGATTCTCCTCTTTTCTGTAATAGACAATGCACCAACACAAACACACACACACACACACACACACACACACACCACCCACACCCACACACACACACACACACACACACACACACACACACACACAAACATAGAAAAAAATCCCCAGATCATGCTTCCTCACCCCCAGAGCAGTGTTCTTGTAGCTTTCCACAGACCAACACCCACCCTACAGCAGCCTGGGAGTAAGTGTGGTCAAACTTCCACGTCCAGTATCCCCTAAGGGCTGTGCCCTGTGGCTGAGCAGATGCAGACACCTCCCAAGGCTTCAGAGGAGACAATAAACAAATTGTCTGCTCCTCCTGTTCCTCCTTCTCCCACCCAAGGGCAGGGATCCAGTAAAAAATAAAGGTGCTTCCACCTGCCTCTCTCCTTACTCCACCCCCACCCCATCCAACTAGGGAGAGATATCTTAACACACCTTAGAGGTAGTTCTCACAACCCAACAGAAAGAGACCACATTAGGACAGAAGATATTACCTAAAAAGCAATGGAATACCCAAGGAGACCCCAAAAACCATCCTCCAAATCACCCCCAATTCTAAGGGCCACTGTTAGATTTAATAATTCCTGCCTTGATTAGTTCACCAACGAACCCATCTGGGTCCCACAGTGACTTCTATCAAGGGAGAGGCTTAAAGCTCACACACAACTGGAAGAATAACAGCTGGTGCTACAATATTTGAGGGCAATTAAGAAAACCATATAAGGGTTGGGGATTTAGCTCAGTGGTAGAGCGCTTGCCTAGCAAGCGCAAGGCCCTGGGTTCGGTCTCCAGCTCCGAAAAAAAGAAAAGAAAAAAAAAAAAAAAAAAAACCATATAAGTCTGGGGTTCACCACAAAGAAGTTAAACACATCTCAGCCATCCTTGCCAATGTTCTGCTATTAGCAACAGACAGATCTTTGTCAGAGCCTCCTATGACCCCTGCAGTGTTTCACCCTCCCTTGTCAGACCCTTCTGGGTCCCTTGCAGGGTTTGACCCCTGCTGAGCCCTGCTGTTGGTGGAAGCCTTTTGTTCTTAACAAAGGAGCAGTCTGGCCAGGTAGCATAACCTGGGCAATGGTCAATTTGTTCCTGTCTGTCTTTTGTCTTCCTAGACTTTTGTTTTTGAGATTTAGGCTGGTCTTCCAGGATTTCTCCCCAGTATATTGGGGGCACATATTTGGTCTTTTGTTACCGAAGTCTTGAGCTTCCCAGATTTTTCCACCTGGTCAACTTGGGGTATATATTGGGAAAATAAAGCTACAGAATGAACATTCTTTCTTAACACTAATAACCCGCGTGTGTGTTTTTTAATCCCGAAGGCTTACACCCAGTTCTCAGGCCGATTCAATGTGGGCACTGACAGATCTTCATTATAATGAGATACCTAAAGGCCTAGAAGCTTAGACAATTAATCTTTCTCTACAGACACTCCTCTCTGCCAAATGTTTTTAATCTCAAGCTCTCCCTGAGAAGTCCCTCTGCCTTCCAGAGCTTAAAGACGTCCTTCACTTACAGAGCCGTGGACTAGTGTCCCATGGAAGGCCTCTCTATGTTTCCAACTGCACCAGACAATAATCCCAAGCCTACAGCCAACCTCTGAAAAGACAAGAACTCTTGCCACAAGACCAGTCAGAGTGTCCCCTTTATCTCTGCCATGGACAAATACTGCCCGAGGGCTCCCATTCCTTTCTCAGTTCTTCCTCAGCAAGTAGCAGCTCCTGGGTGTCCAAGAACCTGGGCACCAGATTGCCCTGGGTCTCCTCTTAGGCTCAGGGACCCCATGAGCCAACTCCGGTCGTCTATCCCACACCTCACTCTGTGCTTCATCACCCCCAGAGCCCTGTTCCTGTGGTTTCCAACAGTCCAACACCTGCCTGGCAGCTGCACGGGGTAAGCAAGTCAAACTTCCCATGTCCAGCCTCCCAGAGAGCCTTGGCCTGTAGCAGAGCAGACAGGAGAACCACCACCATTAACGCAACAACTGCTTCTCACAACCTCTGCCCCTGACTGTTCTATGAAGACTATAGTCTTCCTTTGAGCTTTTCTTCAAAGTTGGCCTTACCATCTCCTTCCAATCTATATTTAGGGTTTATCAGCCAAGAAAAATACAAACAGGGAAAATAGAGATCACCCCGCTCAGAACACAAAGCAGTAGTAGCAGCACCTTGGCAGAGCAGGTCCCTTCCCTGCCCTGTATCTTTGCTGTCCAAAGACAATGGAAAAACATGACTGAAACCTGAAAGTTTTTAGGTTTTGCTTAGATATCTGTTTTCTCTAAGAGGAACACACAAGACAATGCTTGTAAGTCTCAATCCATAACTTGCATGTCTCTTTATTTAAACGTTTATTTTCACCCTAGTATTTGTGATTTATGTCCAAAAATTTTCCAAATTTCCTTTAAGGTTTAAAAGTCATCTAATCTACTCCCACAGGTCAAACCAAATTTACTGCTAACCACTATTTAATCCTTAATTAATAACCAGCTTTCTTTCACAAACTGTTACTGCCTATTCCAGATACATAATTCACACGATATTTTCACCCGCAGCCATCCAAAGTCGACTTAAAAGATGACTTCCATGACTAAACTCCTCAAACACCATTGCTTTTCTAGGATCATAGTAGCAGTCCATGAGGCGATCCCAAGCAAACCAACACAGACTTAACACATGCCACCATCCTATGCTGGAGTCCTGCTCTCCTGTTGTGATCAGTCCACATATCCAGCGGAGATTGAACACCATCTCCTTAGACCTGCCTGGGACAACAAAACAGCCTTTCTCCAGACACCTCATTTGACTAAGGACTCCTGAGACACATGCTGAGATCCACAGATGACAGCTGAGACTCACAAACATTGCACCTTCCAGCTACAGATGAACTTTTTTGCCAAAGCCAAATGGCTACTGAACATAAGGAAAGTTACATGATACTAAGGAAAGCATGTTGTCTAGCTAGATTAATGTTTAAAATCAATGTTAATACCCTCAAACTGTACATCCCATGGAACAATTACTTGGTTCAATGATGCTTTGTCTTCGCAACCCCACGTTCATCCCTGGTTATCACTCCAGCTTAGTTGCAGTACCCCTCTGGCCTGTTTAGTGTTTTCTTTTGATACTTCAGTCCCACCCAAAATTTTCACTACAAATGATACCTCTTTTTTAAAAAAGTAAGAGAGGGAATTGTGGGGAAGTGGCAGTGAAAAGTACCCTGTTCCTGGTTGAGATAGGTTGAATCCCCAGGAGACCTAAAAGGAACAGCAGGTGCATTCCAAATTTCCCAAGATCTAAGGGCCTAACATAGCTGCACCCCCCAAAGAGCACTGTAACAGCTCTGTTGGGGAAGAGATCTGTTCTCCCGAAATTGCCACAGGTCTTCCCCTGCACTGCTCACCAGCTGGTCAATCTCCTGCTGGTTCAGCCCTGCCAAGACAACTAAAGCAACACACAGCAGCTGTAGGGAAAAGTACCTGAAGCAGGCAATGTGCAAGCTGTTAACCCTCCCTGCCTAAGTTCTCTACACCTTCCCTGAACTCACAAACCTAGGGTAGCGGACAGGGTTTTTCCCACTGTGATCCATCTACAAAGTCTATATTCAACAAAATCTGGATGAAATGGACATTTTTTAGATAGATATCATGTACCAAAATTAGATCAGCAACATATAAACCATATAACCAGTCCTATAACTCCTAAAGAAATGGACATAGTTATTAAAAGTCTCCTAACCAAAAAAAAAAAAAATCTGTTTAGTGCAGAATTCTATCAGACTTTCATATAAAACCAAATACTGTTCAAACTATTTCACAAAATAGAAACAGAAGGAGTACTACCCAATTCTTTCTACAAAGCCACAAATATGCTTACGCCTAAACCACACAAAGACACAACAAAGAAAGAGAACTTCAGACCAATTTCCCTTATGAATATTGATGAAAAATATTCCATAAAATTTTTGCAAACCAAATTCAACAACACATCAAAATGATCATCCATCATGGTCAAGTAGGATTCATCCCAGAAATGCAAGGATGGTACTATACACAGAAATCTATGAACATAATCCGCAATAAAAACAAACTCAAAGGGAAAACACACACACACACACACACACACACACACACACACGATCATTTCATTAGATGCTGAGAAAGCATTTGGCAAAATTCAACACACCTTCATGTTAAAAGGCTTGGAAAGATCGGGAATTCAAGGCCCATACCTAAACATAGCAAAAACAATATACAGCAAACAAGCAGCCAACATCAAACTAAAAGGAGAGAAACTTGAAGCAATCTCACTAAAATCAGGAGCTAAACAAGGCTTCCCACTATCTCCCTACTTATTCAATATAGTACCTGAATTCCTAGCCAGAACAATCAGAAAAAAAAAAAAAAAAAAGGAAGTCAATATGATGGTATATTTAAGTGACCGCAAAAGTTCCACCAGAGAACTACGAAGCTTGAAAAACAGCTTCTTCAGCAAGGTGGCTGGGTATATAATTAATTCAAACAATTTTGTAGCCTCCTCTACCCAAAGGATAAAGAGGCTAAGAAAAAAATTAGGAACACGACACCATTCACTATAGTCCCAAATAATATAAAATATCTCCATGTGATTTTAACCAAGTAAGGGAAAAATCTGTGTGACAAGAACTTCAGTCTCTGATGAAAAAATTTGAAAAAGATCTCAGAAGATGGAAAGATCTCTGGTGCTCATGGATTGGCAAGACTAATATTGTAAAAATGGCCATATTACCAAAAGTTATTAAAAGATTCACTGCAACCACCATCAAAATTCCAACTCAATTCTTCATAGAGTTGGAAAAAGCAATTTGCAAATTCATTTAGAATAACAAAAAATCCAGGAGAGCAAAAACTATCCTCTACAATAAATGAAATTCTGGGAGAATAACCATCCCTGCCCTCGAGCAGTATTACAGAGCAATGGTGATAAAATCTGTATGGTATAGTTACAGAGACAGGCAGGTAGATTGGTGGGATAGAATTGAAGAACCAGAAATAAACCCATACACCTATGGTCACTTGATCTTTGACAAAGGAGCTAAAATCATGGAAAAAAAAGCATTTTCAACAAATGGTGCTGGTTCAACTTCAGGTCAGCAAAAAGAAGAATGAAGTTGACCTACTCTTTCCACCCTGTACATAGGTTAAGTCCAAGTGGCTCAAGGACCTCCACATAAAAGCAGATTCACTGAAATTAATAGAAGATAAAGTGGGGAAGAGTCTCAAACACATAGACACTGGGGAACTTTTTCTGAGAAAAACACCAATGTCTTATACTCTAAGATGAAGAAGAGACGAATAGGACTTCATAAAACTGCAAAGCTTCTGTAAGGCAAAGGACAAAACTGCAACGAATAGGTTTGGAAAAGATTTTTAACAATCATTCATCTGATAGAGGGCTTATACCCAATATATCAAGAAGTTAGACTCTAGCGAATGAAATGACCCTTTTAAAATGGTGTACAGAGCTAATCAAAGAATTCTCACCTGAGGAATATCGAATGGCTGAGAAGTACCTAAAGAGTTGTTCATCATCTTCTGTCATCACAGAAATGCAAATCAAAACAACCCGGAGAGGCCACCTTACACCAGTTAGAATGGCTAAGATCAAAAACTCAGGTGACAACATGTGTTAGTGATGATGTGTACAAAGAGCAAAAATCCTCAATTGTTGGTGGGACAGCAATCTGGTACAACCACTCTGGAGATAAGTCTGGAATTTCCGCAGAAAACTGGACATTGCACTTCTTGAGGACCCAGCTATACCACTCCTGGGCATATACCTAAATGATGCTCCAACATACAACAAAGACACATGCTATACTATGTTCACAGCAGCCTTAGAATAACCAGAAGCTGGAAAGAACTGAGACGCCCTTCAACAGAGGAATGGATACAGAAAATGTGTTACATCTATATAATTCCACTGTTAAAAACAATGACATCATGAAATTCATAGGCAAATGGATGAAACTAGAAAATATCATCCTGAGTGAGTTAATCCAATCACAAAAATCAAACAAGGTATGTTTTCTCTGATAAGTGGACATTAGCCCAAAAGCTCAAATTACCAAAGATACAACCTACAGACCACATGAAGCTTGAGAAAAAGGATAAACAAAGAGCAGATGCTTCAGTCCTCCTTAAAAGGGGGAGCAAAATATTAATAGGAGGTGAGATGGAAACAAAGTTTGGATCAGAGACTGAAGAAATGACCATTTAGAGCCTGCCCCACCTGGGGTCCCATATATATATATGCTGCCAGAAAAACTAGACAATATTGATAAAATCATGAAGTGCAGGCTGACGGGAACCTGATGTAATTTTCTCCTGAGAGGCTCAGAGGGAGTGTGACAAATACAGAGACAAAGGCTAGCAGTAAACCACTGAACTGAGAACTGTGTCCACATTGGAGGAATGAAGGGGTATACAACACCATAAGAACAACAATACCAACCAACCAGAGATCCCAGGGACAAAACCACAACCCAGCCTGTTGGAGGGAGAGCTAGACCTGCAGACAGGCAGACATGCCTGGAAAACCATAGAAGACTACTCTCTGCCCACATTGCTGACTCTAGAGGAAAACTTCTAGCACTATCTGGGCCTTCTGTACACAGAGATCCCAGAGAAGGAGGGGCAGGCTCTTCTGGTTGCTGTCCACATGGAGAGCTGAAACCCAGCCCCAAGGAGCAAATTCAGGCCCAAGACCAGTGTTAAGACCAACTTTTCTTCTCCACGCGACCTGCCTAGTGAACTCAGGACACACAAAGGCAAATTTCTGCTGGGACTGGAAAGTTCCAGGTTCTTGCTGGTGCCCAAAACTCACTGACACCAGCCCACAGTTCCCTGCTCCCAAACCCCACGGGAGAGAGAGCTCATTGCCCAGATGTGTGGGCACTCCTGAGACTGCAGGACAGGAGACACTGCCAATCCTGGCAACCTTTCCCCACATCTCTGCCACAAGAGGAAACTGTATAGGGCCTCTGGTAACAGGAAGGTAGGGGCCCTCAAGCTGTAGGAACCCTGCAGTCCAGACTGTGCCTGGATGTAAAGGGACCCGGTCAAACAGCTCCCTGAACCCAAATCCTGTGGGAGGGAGAGTTAGACCTTCAGAGGGGCAGACATGTCTGGGAAGCCAGAGGACACTACTCTCTGCCCAAATTTCTGACTCTAGAGGAAAATGCATAGTGCCATCTGGGCCTCCTGTGCACAGGGAACCAGGAGAAGGCGGGGCAGGCCCTTCTGGTTGCTGCCCTCACGGAGAGCTAAAACCCAACCCCGAGGAGCAATTTCAGGCTCGAGACCAGAGCTAAGCCCAAATTTTCTGCTCCAAGTGACCTGCATGGTGGACTCAGGACACACACCCACAGAAATAGCTGAAGCCTAGTAGACAGGAAAGAATACATGCCTGAAAGCAGAACACTCTGTTCTGATAACTGGCTGAAAGAAAACAGGAGAAAAGGTCTACAGCACTCCTGACACATGGGCTTATAGAATGGTCTAACCACTGTGAGAAATAGTAGAGCAAGATAACACCAGAGACAACCTGATGGCAAGAGGCAAGCACAGGAATACAAACAACAGAAGCCAATACTACACCAAACATCGGAGCCCAATTCTCTCACAAAAGCAAACACTGAAACACACCAGAAAAGCAAGATCTAGATTTAAAGTCACATTTCATCATGATGATAGTGGACTTTAAGAAAGATAAAAAGAACTTCTTTAAATAAATGCAGGAAAACACAAGTAAACAAGTGTAACACCTTAGAGAGGAAACAAAAAAAAAAAAAAATCCCTGAAAGAATTACAGGAAAACACAATCAAAAAGGTGAAGGAATTGAAAATGAAAATAGAGTCAATAAAGAAAGCACAAATGTAGACAACCCTGCATATAGAAAACCAAAGAAAGAGAGAAGGAGCTGTAGATAAAAGCATCACCAACAAACTACAAGAGATAGAAGAGAGAATCTCAGGAGCAGCAGATTCCATAGAAGTCATCGACACAACTGGCAAGGATAATGTAAAACACAAAAAGCTATTGGCCCAAAATATACAGGAAATCCAGGACAGAATGAAAAGATCAAATGTAAGGATAATAGGTATAGAAGAGAGATAAGATTTCCAACTTAAAGGGCCAGTAAATATCTTAAACAAAATTATAGAAAACTTTCCCAATGAAAAGAAAGAGATGCCCATAAACATACAAGAAGCCTAGAGAACTACAAATAGATTGGACCAGAAAAGAAATTTGCCTATCACATAATAGTCAAAAAACCAAATGCAAAAAACAAAGAATATTAAAAGCAGTAGGGGAAATAGGTCAAGTGACACATAAAGGCAGACCTATCAGAATTATACCGGATTTCTCACTAGAGTCTATGAAAGCCAGAAGATCACGAGCAGATGTCATATAAATCCTAACAGAACACAAATGCCAGCCCAGGCTACTATATCCAGCTCTCTCAATTAACATAGATGGAGAAACGAAAATATTCCGTGAAAATACAAAATTTACACAATATCTTTACATGCATACAGCACTAAAAATGATAATATATGGAGAAACCCAACACATGGAGGGAACTAACACCCTAGAAACGGCAAGACATTAATCTTCTTGGGACAAACCCAAGAGAAGACAATCACAAACACCTAATTCCACCTCTAATAAAAAAAAGTTAAAGGAAATAACCTTCACTATTCCTTAGTATCGCTTAAAATCAGTGGACTCAATTCTGCAATAAAAAGACATAGACTAAGAGATTGGTTACAGAAAGAGGACCCAGGTTTCGCTGCATACATGAAACACACTTCAGTGACAATGACAGACAAATTCGAAGGAGAACACTAGAAAAAAATGTTTCAAGAAAATGGTCACAAGAAACAAGATGGAGTAGTTATTCTAATTTAAAAAAAAAAAAAAATGGACTGCTCGCAAACCCCGTGGGAGAGAGAGCTCACTGCCCGGACAGGTGGGCAGACCTGAGACTGCAGAACAGAAGTGACCACCAACACTGCCCACCCCTACCCACATTCCTGGCCCAAGAGGAAACTGTATACAGCCTCTGGGTTCCCGTAGATAAGGGCACAGGTGGAGCAGGTCCCCTGCATCTGAGACACCACCGGAACCTGAAGGGACCGACCAGATAAACAGTTCTCTGCACCCAAATCCCATAGGAGGGAGAGCTAAACCTTCAGAGAGGCAGACACGCCTGGGAAACCAGAAGAGACTACATTCTGCCCACATCTCTGACTGCAGAGGAAAACACGAAACGCCATCTGGGTCCCTGGTGCAGGGGGGCTCCTGGAAAGGGCAGCGCAGTTCCTCCTGGTTGGTGCCCTCATGGAGAACACATAAGCAAAACCCCACGAGAAAATTTGAGCCTTGGAACCACAGGTAAGACCAACTTTTCTGCTTCAAGCAACCTGCCTGGTGAACTCAGGAAACAGGCCCACAGGAACAGCTGAAGACCTGTAGATAGGAAAAACTACATGCCTGAAGGCAGAACACTCTGTTATCATAACTGGCTGAAAGAAAACAGGAAAACAGGTCTACAGCTCTCCTGACACAAAGGCTTATAGGACAGTCTAGCCACTGTCAGAAATAGCAGAACAAAGTAACACTAGAGATAATCTGATGGCGAGAGGCAAGCACAGGAACCCAAGCAACAGAAACCAAGACAACATGGCATCATTGGATCCCAATTCTCACAACAAAGCAAACACAGAATATCCAAACACGCCAGAAAAGCAAGATCTAGATTCAAAATCATATTTGATCATGATGCTGGGGGACTTCAAAAAAAGACATGAAGAACTCCCTTAGAGAAACGCAGGTAAACATAAATAAAAAAGTAGAAGCCTGTAGAGAGGAATCACAAAAATCCCTGAAAGAATTCCAGGAAAACACAATCAAACAGTTGAAGCAATTAAAAAGGGAAATAGAAGCAATCAAGAAAGATCACATGGAAACAACCCTGGATATAAAAAAACCAAAGGAAGAGACAAGGAGCCGTAGATACAAGCATCACCAACAGAATACAAGAGATAGAAAAGAGAATCTCAGGAGCAGAAGATTCCATAGAAATCATTGACTCAACTATCAAAGGTAATGTAAAGCAGAAAAAGCTACTGGTCCAAAACATACAGGAAATCCAGGACACAATGAGAAGATTAAACCTAAGGAATATAGGTATAGAAGAGTGTGAAGACTCCCAGCTCAAAGGACCAGTAAATATCTTTAACAAAACCATAGAAGAAAGTCCCTAACCTAAAGAAGGAGATGACCATAAGCATACAAGAAGCCTACAGAACTCCAAATAGATTGGACCAGAAAAGAAACTCTTCCCATCACATAATAGTCAAATCACCAAATACACAAAATGAAGAAAGAATATTAAAAGGAGTAAGGGAAAAAGGTCAAGTAACATATAAAGGCAGACCTATCAGAATCATACCAGACATTTCGTCAGAGACTATGAAAGTCAGAAGATCCTGGACAGATGTCATACAGACCCTAAGAGAACACAAATGCCAGCCCAAGTTACTGTATCCTGCAAAACTCTCAATTAACATAGATGGAGAAACGAAGATATTCTATGACATATCCAAATTTACACAATATCTATCTACAAATCCAGCACTTCAAAGGATAATAAATGGTAAAGACCAACATAAGGAGGCAAGCTACACCCTAGAAAAAGCAAGAAACTAATCGTCTTCACAAAAAAACAAAGAGAAGAAAAGCACATAAACATAACCTCACATCCAAATATGAGTACAAAAGGAAGCAATAGTCATTCTTCCTTAATATCTCTCAACATCAATGGTCTCAACTCCCCCAAAAAAGACATAGATCAACAAACTGGATACTCAACGAGGACCCTGCATTCTGCTGCCTACAGGAAACACACCTCAGAGACAAAGACTGACACTACCTCAGAATGAAAGGCTGGAAAACAACTTTCCAAGCAAATGGTCGGAAGAAACAAGCTGGAGTAGCCATTCTAATATAAAATAAAATCAATTTTCAACTAAAAGTCATCAAAAAAGATATGGAAGGACATTTCATATTCATCAAGGGAAAAATCTACCAAGATGAACTCTCAATCCTAAATATCTATGCCCCAAATAAAGAGCAACTACATATGTAAA
>NC_046163.1:76827522-76877952 GCF_011064425.1 Rattus rattus
TCTGACAGTGGCTATACTGTCCTATAGGCCTGTGTGTCAGGAGTGCTGTAGACCTGTTTTCCTCTCTTTCAGTCAGTTATGGGGACAGAGTGTTCTGCTTTCGGGCGTGTAGTTTTTCCTTTCTACAGGTCTTCAGCTGTTCCTGTGGACCTGTGCCTTGAGTTCACCAGGCAAGTCACTTGCAGCAGATAAGTTAGTCTTACCTGTGGTCCCGAGGCTCAAGTTCGCTCGCAGGGCTCTCTGCGGTGGCAGCGACCAGGAAGATCTGTGCCACCCCTTCCGGGAGCCTCCGTGCACCAGGGTTCCAGATGGATTCTGGTGCTTTCCTCTGGAATCAGTAATGTGTGCAGAGAGCAGTCTCTTCTGGTTTCGCAGGCGTGTCTGCCTCTCTGAAGGTTTAGCTCTCCCTCCCACTGGATTTGGGTGCAGAGAACTGTTTATCCGGTCTGTTTCCTTCAGGTTCTGGCGGTGTCTCAGGCAGGGCTCCTGCCGCTCCTGGGCCCTCCCCCACAGGAACCCAGAGGCCTTGTACAGTTTCCTCTTGGGCCAGGGATGTGGGCAGGGGTGGGCAGTGTTGGTGTTCTCTTCTGCTCTGCAGCCTCAGGAGTGCCCACCTGACCAGGCGGTAAGGTCTCTCTCCCACGGGGTCTGGGAGCAGAGAGCTGCTGCGGGCCAGGATCCGCGGGTGTGGGACTTCCGGTAAACACAGGACGTGCCCGGTCCTAGAGGAATTCTGCCTCTGTTTGTCCCGATTCCACCAGGCAAGTCACTTGCAGCAGATAAGTTAGTCTTACCTGTGGTCCCAAGGCTCAAGTTCGCTCGCGGGGTGCTGCCCACGGGCTCTCCGCGGCGGCAGCGACTCAATATTCATTTTTAATATTTAAAACTAATTTTAAGCTTCTAAGGATATGTTAATTGCCAAAGAATCTCACCTTACCAGAGGACTTTGTTATCCTCATTGGATATAAAGCTTTTGTCGTATTAGTACAAAATTGTAGGCTAGAGACATGGAAGTATTTTAAAAAGAAACCTGGTGAAACATACCTTAGTCCAAACAGCAATTAAATTGGTTATTACAAAATACTGATATTTGGCCTATCACTTATACAAATTTTTCAGGCAAAGTTGATAATTTTACTCTTTGCATGCTTTTGTACTTCCTGTATATTTGTACATGCAACCCATAGGAAATGTGCTTATTAGAGGCAAGTTTTCTACATGAAATCAGTGAGTGATGATTTCAGTGTGAATTGTCTGACAACTCACTGTCCTTTCAGTGCTCTGGCTCAGACAACTAAACAAAACCATAGACCCAGCTCTTTGAAAATGGTAATGGAGTTGATAACACACCCTCACGAAAAGAAGAAGACTCCATTTGCTTACTTTCAACGCCCAGCCTCACCCGGCCAACTCAGGGATTTCTAAATAAGGCTAAATCTGGACCTTGTTTACAGGATTCAGCGTTTCTAATTAATGCTTAAACTTGTGAGGTGCTGGAGAGATGGCGTAGTGGTTAAGAGCACTAAGTACTGTTCCTTTGTAGGCCATTTGGGAACTCAAACTAGATTGCCTGGACCCCTTAACGAGGGAGGACAATGATACTAGACAATTTATATCTTAATAAATAAAAAGGGGGAGTTATATCCCTGTATGCTATGTATGCTATACAATTATTTAATAATACTCCTTTTATTTCCAATTTTAAAATTTGGATGCCAAAGAACTCTTGAGTGTTTATGGCACCCTACAACTAGGCATACTTCTGCATTTGGCATGATCCTGTCCAGATATTTTATATGGGGAAGAGGGAATGTTTGTGTTTTTTCTACAGGATGCTACAAGAATATGCCAGCTGCCAGAGGTGGTTGCTGAGACTTGCTGATCCTGGGAACATGAAGATTCAGCTCTTGTGGTTCGGGTCCCTGGAGTCATTCTTGTGTCCTTGGAGGAAGACGGAGGATTCCCCCACATCTTTTGTCATCACAGAGATTTTGGCATTGCTGCTGTGGACTGGGGAACTCTGCCCTGGTTGTACAGATCTCAGACATGGTTCCATTACCTGCTGGTTGTTCCAGAGAAGAATGACTGATCCTAAACTGTCCTGGGAAAGACCTTGTTACTTTCGCTGCTATTGTAGCAGCCATTACTGCTGCAGCCATTGTGTCTGCAGTGTCTAGAGTTACCCTCCCCCAATCTATTGTTAGGCAAGCACAGTGGGTGAACTTTCTGGAGTAGTTGCTAACAATTGGGAATTCTAAATTTTATTATAGGAGTGACTTGACTATGGCCCTCGGTGGTATGGCTGTAGCAGCTGAGGAGAACCATATGAGGTGCCCACTACTGATCGGGAGTGGCTCTGTTTGGTGCAGCCCTATGCTGTGGATTAGTGTTCATGCTATGGTTGGTTTGCAAACTCAGATCTCAACAGAAACGTGACAAGGTCGTTGTCACTCAAGCACTTGTGGCCATTGAACAAGGGGCCTCCCCTAGTATTTGGTTATCTATGCTCAAGAATTAGTCGGTATCTGAGTTCTCTGCTCTTGCACCCCATGGATCTGTGGATCCATTGCACTGGGAAGAGAGAGACTCAATGATTCTTTGATCAGCCCTTCTACATCGCTGAGGTTTCCTCATTGCATGCGATAGGGTGATCATGATTTCCCCACTAACTCATTTTCTGGCTGGCCTCTTTTATAGAGTTTGCCCTAGGTCATTTAACAGTTACTGTCACAAAGCACTGCGGTATCCAGAGACGGGCAACTTTCCTCATGCACAGACCAATCTAAGACACAGGGCCTGGTGGCGATAGGGTTACCCTTCGATGGATAAGGCTGTGACATAGAGGAACGACCTAAGACAGGAGCCACAGCAGATGGACGTAACTGCTGGGACCTAGACCAGCCTAGACAATAATTTATTGTTATTAATAAAACAATAAGGGGGAGATGTAGAGGGCCGCAATAACATTCGCCACCACAAGATGGCACTGGCTTCCACTGCGCCCCACGTGGAAAGCCGGGATAGCTTTCGCCGTTACAAGATGACGCTGGCCTCCGCCGCGCCAGCCGACTTCCTTTCAGGAAGTTAACTCTGTGCGCATGTGCAAGAGGTCCTTCATGCCAGGTCTTTGCCCACTCCGGGGCGTGCCCAATGAGATCATGGGTAAGCGACCAATCAGATGTGGACGCGCCGCGCTAGGGTGTATATAAGCAGCGCCATTCTGGGGCTCGGGTCTCTCCTCCTCAAGATGCAATAAACGCTTTGCTGCAGAAGGATCCTGGTGTCTGCACGTTGTTCCTGCTGTGAGACGTTGGGCGCGCGACACATGAGAAGTCCTTTACTGACTGAGAAACCTCTGCAGACACCTAAGATTTATCAAAATGCAAGTTTAGTCAAGAGTATAGCGACAGGTAAAGAGTTAAATGCTATTTCGTATATTTAATTATTTCCACAGCTCCAGTAAAATTTTCTCACTCCAGGTATGCTTCAACCGATTCCTTTGAAAGGATATTCCAGGACTGGGGAGATGGCCCAGCTAGTAAAGTTTCCCATGCAAACATGAGGACCTGAGTTTGATTCTTAGAACTCCTATAAAGAAGCTAGATGAATTGCTGTGCTTATAGTCTTAGCACTGGAGAGAGGTATATCCATGGGGCTCACAGCCAGCAGCCATACCTATTGAGGATGTCCATGCCAATGTATCAAAAAATATGGTGGATCATGCCTGAGGAATGACCGGAAGGTTGACATTAGGCCTTCATATACACATACTCATGCTCAAGCATGTTCACATTTTTCCCTATCTATTCTCCTTAAAACACCCCTCTTAGCTACACATAATATATCTGTTTCTATTCATGGGCATTATAGCACATTTGGTCTCATCATACCCTGTAGTGAGAGTTTTGGTGTCTTTGAAAAACACGGAAATATTATGAAAATGTGTTGTTGTTTTAATCCTAAGTGTGGCATATGAGGCAGCTGCAGATTGTCCAGAGCAGCTGACTATGGAGCCTTGAGCTCCAGCAAGGGTATGATTTTGCCAGCTGCAGACAGCTTCTGGAATTATGTGAAGTTGGAAACTCTGGGAACTTTTTGGAGGGTATTTAAATGATAGAATTCTAGAAACAGAGTTGTCATGTGGGTTTCTGTTTGGTTGTTATTGCAGGTTTTGTTTTGCTAAGTAGTTGTGCTTAAAGAAGAAACAACAACCAGAAGAAATTATATATCATGATAGCAAGAATTGAACTTTCCCCAAGAAATTCAATGCCCTTATTCAGCAGAAAGTAGTCCAACGATAATGTCAACACCTACCCCCTCTAACATTTTTTCTCTCCTATCTCGTGTTAGAAGAATGAAAGAATGGGGAAAAAAAAAGCTTAAAAAGAGTGGAAGAAATAAATAAGCTGGCTACAATACTCACATATTTGGGACATTGAACACAATACCGATGTCAGATTGGTGATAGTGGGCCCTTTGCAAACCTTTCTCTCTCTCTCTCTCTCTCTCTCTCTCTCTCTCTCTCTCTCTCTCTCTCTCTCTCTCTCTCTCTCCTCTCTCTCTCCAAAAGCTTTAGCCCCAAATCAGTTACATATTCTGATGGCAGTCAATCTGTGATACTAAGTTATTTCCTGCTATAGGCTGTTGACTCAGGCTGTGATTCTGTTGAAGTACCCTGGTTCAAGTAGCATTGAATGTTTCCAACTGTTAAAACAGACTGCGTTCACATGGACAACTTTGCCTTCCTATCCTAGACAATTCAACTGATGAAAAGCCCCAGCAAGATAAAAGAACATCGAATCATTCCAGAGATTTGTGTTTGGGCAATAAATCTCTTCTGTTCTACTCAGAAAAGAAGCTTTAGACACTTCCATCTCTTTTGTCTCTCTATGTCTATCTCCCTTTGCCAATTGTGTGAGGTACTCTCTGGCATTCCCCCTCCACCCTACCATGCCCTGCCTAAGGGATGAGAAAGGCAAAGATCAGACTGCACTTTTCAGTAATAAAAACTAGTGTACTCCAATTTTCAGTCCTCACTTTCCTTGCCTATGTTCTATTCCAGGATTCCCAACCTAATATCAATGCTATGTACAGTTCACTATTGTTTTAAATTCCAAAATGGAAGGGAACTAACAGATAAGCCACCATTCTCATGACATTGCATTTCAGCAGCCGTATTGACTGCAAGGCTCCTTGCATTTTCTTGGAGATGCCTCACGTTCTTTAAAATGCATTCATTATTAAAGGACAGTGACAGGACAAATTTAAATTGTTTTTATGCAACTAACTTTAGGAGTCACATTATATGGAAAATCTTATATGACATATGCCAGATGAAATAAATAATGAAATATCAATTTTGGCACCCATGAGATAGTTATATAAAAAAGTACTCATTGAAAAGCTTTAAAGAATAAATTTCAAATGACAGAACCCAAGTAAAAAAGCCAGGCTCAGTGAACTGTACTTATAACCCAAGGTGTGGAAAAGTAGAGTTGAGTAGGTCCCTAGGCCTCACTGGCCATCTTAGCTTAGTTGACATCTCCCCAGATCTGCATGAGTGTGTAAATGCACTTGTCTCAAAAGACAAAGTGAATGATTCGTGAGGAACAGAATCACACGTTTCTCTCTAGTGTCCACATAGAAGTTTAAATGTCTATAAATATGATTCCTGCAATGAACACATGAACACACACAGATAATATCTGAAGACTCTCAAGCTCATTCCAAAGAGAAACAGATAGCTGTTTTTTAAGCAAGTCAGCTCCTTAAACTTGCTAGGGTATAATCAGGAATGATATCCTCCCCATGCTTGGGAAGTTTCCAGGGACTGACTGTGTCTTTACAAGTTTTGCAGCTTACAGTACATGTTGATATGAAGAGAACATTACTGGCCATTTTGATTCTTTAAAATTTGTGGAACAAATATAAGGTTTAGTACACAAGAAGAGTTAGATATAAGTAACCGAAAGTTCATTATTATAACCTTGATCACAAGGACCCATTTCTATTGTTTATAATTAATTCTGGAAATGAAAATTTTACAAATAAAAACAGGAATTATAGACTCAAGCTTCACTTACAGAATACAAGAGATCGAAGAGAGAATCTCAGCTATTGTACATAAACATTGCTATTGCTTTTCTACAAGGAGTGGACCTTTAAAAAAAATATTTCCAGGCTCTCATGGAAAGTCACTTAAGAATACATGAACAAAATTCTGTAGAGTTGTTTGAGATCATTATTCAGTATCTTGAAACCATGCGCCCTTGCTTTGAAATCCTAGGTTTATATAGATTTGTATCATATCAAAAGGCATTAGACAAGCAATGTAAAACTCAAGGTCAGATCGCTACTTCAGGTTGCTAGAGTATTGTAGAAAGTATCTGTGATGGAAGACCTGGCCTTGCATTTCTACAACCTTTATTGTTATGTTTCATGTTACTAGCTTGTCTTCTTGTCTGTTTTAAAATATATGTGTCCATGTTTGTATGTTCTGTGTATCCCCTCCCCACCTTTCTCTCTTTCTCTCTATCTCTCTCTCATTGTGTGTGCGTGTGTGTGTGTGTGTGTGTGTGTGTGTGTGTGTGTGTGTGTGTGTTTGCAGGCATGTATTTGACAGACGGTTCCTTCCTATTCACTAGCCAAGAACTGAACTGGGTAACCAGGGTTCCTCAGGATTCTGTATGTCTCTCTATCCTCAGTGATGTGATTACAAATGTGTGACACCACATTCAGCTTTATTTATTTACTTTATATTGTATGGAAGCAGCTTATACTTTTGAGTTAAGATTTTTCTGATGAGGCAGCTCTTGGACTCTTGTCTTTTTCATTGACACAAATTAAAATTTCAAAAGTAGTAGTATTTTCTTTCCATTTTTTTTTTTTACTTATTCAATCATTTTAAATTAGCCTGTTTTGTAACTAGAAGTGGCCAAAATACATCTAAAATACTCTCTTGGACAAAGTCATAAAAAGCAATGTTCCTGAAGACAGAGACTTGGGGGTCCATGTACAGGCCTGCTGATTATCACAAGTGAGTTAATGTTTATTAGCTGCCTGTTCTGGGGGATATATCAGTTTATTTACATTAAATTAAAAGTCTGTATAGTAAATTCAATGAGCCAGTTACATGAGTTGGGTTCAATTAAGATAATTGGGAAACTTGACTGTTTTCATGTTACTAGCCTTAATTAAAATTGGAATGATAATTTACCAACTGAAAATCCTGTGTTTGGAGCTGAGGAGATAGCGTCCTTGGTAAAGTATTTGTTGTGCAAGCCTGAAGACCTGAGTTCAAAATCCAGAACCCATGTAAAATATAGCAGGGTGTTATAGTATCTGCTTGTAGTCCCAGCAAAAGATAAGTGGAGATAGGTGGACCCTGAGGTTTACCAGCCAGGCAATGCAACCTATTTGGCCAGTTTCCATAGCAGACCTTGATTCAAATACTTAAACGATTGATAAAACTTGATGTTTGCAACATCACACACATACATACACACATACATAAGGTGGGGGGGGTAAAGGAGAACCTCAATCCCATGGACAATAAAAGAAATATGCTGTGCTGGATATTAAGAACAATTAGAACCATAAAATGAGAAAAGTCGCCAGAGGCTTCATCAAGTTTAGTCACTTATTTCTACAAAAATATTTTGGTTTTATCTGTTTAATTTAAGTGAACCACAAAATTACAAGTGTGCATTTTCTTGATTTAGACTGTAAGTGCTTATTTTAAAAACATTAATTAGTTTAAAACCAGAAATTGCTGATTTAAAAAACATTTAACTCTCCTTCAAACAGCAAATATTTATTTATATTTAGGTTCAAGAATCATATTGCTCACTCTGATTTTCCAATCAGTTCATGCTTGCTTGTTTTAAGAAGTTGTAAGGAGCATAGCCAGTCAGAGAAAGGGTATAAAAGATTCCACAAAATTATTTTCAGTCATTCTGTATCATTTCATTACATTTATTTATTTATTTACTTATTTATTTATTTATTTGTGTCTGTCTGTGTGTGTGTGTGTGTGTGTGTGTGTGTGTGTGTGTGTGTGTGTTCATGCACATGTGTGTGCCTTATGCCAAAACATTAGTAGGAAAATTAAAGAACAGCTTATAGAAGTGATGTGTTTTCTTCCATCATGTGTTCTGGAAATCAATTTTATTTTCTCAGGCTTGTTTGGAAATATGTGTGCACGTGTGCTAGTATGTGTCAAAGAGATCAGGAAAACAGACAATACCCAGCCAAACTGCTGTTTTAAAACCCAGAGAGGAAACAGAAACTAAGGAACAGAGCATTCACCCAACAAGGACAAACTCAGAAATCAGCAGTTAGAAGTATAATCACTGCATACACAGATGCCTAGATATCAGCTTAAGAACCCAATCAATAATGTTCAGAACCTCTACCAGAGCCCAGCTAGTCTACCACAGCAGGCATTGAAAATGTTTAAATAGCTTAAACAGAAGAAAAAACATTTAAACCAACTATATGAAGATGATAGGATTATTTAAAGATGAAATGAATAAATTCTCTAAAATACACCAGGTAAATACAAAGAAAATACTTGGAGGAAATTAATAAATACCTTAAAGAAAGTCAAGAAAAAAATAACCAGTTAAAGAAAATAACACGGTTCAAGACCTGAATATGGAAACACAGAGGAAATTCTGGAAATGAAAAATTTATAAACAAAATCAGGAATTACAGAGTCAAGATTCACTTACAGAATACAAGAGATAGAAGAAAGAATCTCAGCTATTGTAGGTACTACTGAAAAAAATGGATACATTAGTAAAATTAAATTTTAAATGTCAAAAAAAAGAAAGAAAAAAAGAAAACATTACATCAAAGAACATGTGGGTAATCTTGGACAATGTGAAAAGACCAAAGCTGGAAATAATAGCAATAGAAGAAGCAAAACAATCCCATCTCAAATGTTCAGAAAATATTTTCAACAAAATTATAGAAGACCAATTTCAAACTAAAGAAGGAGAGTGTTATAAATGTAAAAGAAGCATACAGAATACCAAATAGGCAGTAACAGGAAAAGAATGGTCCCTTGGCACACTATAATTAAAACACTAAACATACAGAACAAACAACAAATATTAAAATCTGAAAGGAAATAGGCCAAGTTATGTACAAAGTCAGAGCTATTAGAATTACAGCCAACATCTGAATGGAATCTTAGTCAGAAGACTTTGGACAGACCTGCAGCAGACAGGCTCTATTACCATGCTCATCAGAGCTATCTATCACCATATACACAAAGAACAAGCTATTGCATAAAAAGTCAGACTTGAACAATATGTATCTACAAATATAGCACTGCTGAACATGCTAAAAGAAGAACTGCAACCCAAGAACATTAACTATACCCATGAAATCACAGGAAATAACCTCATACCCAAAAATCAAAAAGGAAACATACATGTATGCATGTGTAAACATGCGTAAATGTGTGTGGGAGTGCACACACATACACAGTACCAATACCACCACAGGAACTATAAAAATAGGAGGAATTAACTATCATTAGTTATTGATATTGCTCAAAAATCAATGCTCTTCATTCTCCAGTGAAAATATACAAGTAACAGGATGATTGCAAAACACCATCCATCCTTAAGCTGCACACGAGAAACACAACTCAAAATTTAGGATATTAACACCTGGATAAAGGGTTGGAAAACGATTTTTCAAGCAAATGGACCAAAAAAGCAAGCTGGCATAGCCATTTTAATATCTAACAAATTAGATTTCAAATCAAAATTAAGTGAAAGAGATATAGAGAGAAATCCACCAAAAATAAACAAAAGAAATGTGGAGGAAAAATACACCAAGGTAACATTTTACTCTTAGCATGCGTACTCCAAGCACAACAGCACCCACTTTTGTAAAAAGAAGTATTTGTTCAGGTTAAATCACTTATTTGCCCTGATACACTATTAGTGGGAGAATTCAATACCTCACACTCAAACCATGAGACATGTTATCCAGAAAAGAACTAAACAAAAATGTTGGAATTAACTAACTTTTTAAATTACATAGAACTGCCAGATATTTCACAATGTTTCTCCAAAATAGGAAAGAATATATCTTCTTCTCAGCACCTTGTGTATTTTTTTCCATAATTGACCATGTAGTCAGATACAAAGAAACTCTCAACAGATATAAACTAATTGAAAGAACACCCTGCATCCTATCTAACCATGACAGATTATAGATGGATGTAAATAATGACAGAAAAGAGGAAAAAGCTATCAAATTAATAGAAATTGAATATCTCACTATTGGAGGAAAAATGGGTCAATACAAACGTAAAGAAAAAAACACGCACATGATTATTTCCTTAGACAAAAAAGACCTTTGACAGAATTCAACATGATAAAAGTCTTGGTGAATATTAGGGATACAACGTACATAGCAAAGAATAACAAAACAAATTTACATCAAGTTTTAATCAATATCAAATTGAGTGGATGAAAGCACAACACAATCCTAACATATCAGTAACAAGAAAGGGCTAGTCACTGTCCCTGTCTTCATTCAATTCTGTATTTAAAGTTTTAGCTGGAGCATTAAGACTGGTGAAGTATATCAGGTGATACACTTGAATAGGAAAAATGTCAAGGTACTGCTACTCCCAGATGATATGATAATACACATAAGTGCTCTCAAAATGTTCTAGCAGAGAACTCAGCTGATGTACACCTTTAGTGAACTATGTGTAAACCAGTAGCCTTCATATATACAAATGAGAAAGTGAATGAGAAAGAAATCACAGAAGCAAACATTTTAAAGTAGCCTAAAAATAATATAAAGTATCTTGTGGTAACTTTATCCAAGCATCTGAAAGACTTATATGATAAAAACTTCAAATTTGTTGAAGAAAGGAATTTTAAAAAGGTTTTAGAAGTTGGAAATGATATCCTGTACTCATGGGTCTGTAAGATAACATAGGAAAAAAACAAAACAAAACAAAAAAACACAAAGTACAAAAGGATCCTAACCCAAAACATCCAAGACATTCAGGACAAACTAAGATGACCAAACCTAAGAATAGTAGGTTAAAAAAGAGAGCAAAGATTCTCAATTCAACGAACCAGTAAACATTTTCAACAAAAACAAAATAAAACTTCCCTAACCTAAATAAAGAGATTCCCATAAATGTATAAGACACCTACAGAATGCTAAATAGATTGAATCAGAAAAGGAATTCCTACCATCACATGTCAATGAAAACATCAAATGCACAGAACAAAGAAGGAATGTTAAAAGATGTAAGGGAAAAAAGTCAAAAAATTATAAAGACAGACATATTAAAATTACACTTGATTTCTCAACAGAGACACTAAAAGATAGAACATCTTGGGCAGATGTCATACAGATTCTAAGAGAAAACAATGCCATCCCAGGCTACTATAATTAGTAAAAAAATGAATTATCATAGACGGAGAAACAAAATCAAATTTAAACAATATTTTCCACTAGACCATCCATACATATGATAACAGAATGAAATCGCGAACACAAGGAGGGAAACTATACCTAAGAAAATAGAAGGAATTAATCCTCTCACAAAAACCACAAAGTAAGAACCAATAAATATAATTTCACCTCTAACCACAAAAAAATACAGGGAGTAATAATCATTGGTCTTTAATATCTCTCAAGATTAATGGACTCAATAATGTCCCCCCGAAAAAATATTAAAACATAGGCAAGCAAGCAGACTGGATACATAAACAGACCCCAATATTTTGCTGAGTGCAAGAAACATACTTCACGGTCAAACACGGACACTACGTCAGAAAAAAATGTTCAGAAAAAGATTTCCATGTAAATGGTCCCAAGAAAAGTTGGAATATCATTTCAATATCCAATAAAATAGACATTCAATCAAAATTTACTCCAAAAAAATGGTGAAGGACACTTCATACTAATCAAAGGAAAAAATCCACAAAATGAATTGTGAATTCTGAACATCTATGCCCCAAATGCAAAGGCACCCACATTTGTAAAAGAAACAATGACTAAAGTTCTAAGCACTTATTGAGCTTCACACAATAATACTGGGAGACCTCAAAACCCCACTCTCATGAATGGACAGATCATGGAAACAGAAACTAAACAAAGCCATGATGAAACTAAGAGAAGTTATCGGTTTATTTAACTGAACGTTTTACCCTATTCAACGTTTTACCCTAAAACAAAGAATATTCCTTCTTCTCAATATCTGATGGTACCTTCTTCACAATGAAATACAAGGTAAGTCTCAACAGATACAAGAAGGTTCAATTAATTCCATGTATTCATGTATCAGACCACCACAGACTAACAGTCTTTAATAACAACAAAACCATCAGAAAGCTCACTTGTATGTGGAAGCTGAACACCTCTCTACTCAATGATAACTAGATCAAAGAAGAAATAATTAAAGAAAGTAAAGTTTTTTTTTAACAATTTAGTGAAAATTAAGGCACAGCATATGCAAACCCATTGGACACAAGCAATCTAGCAGTCCTAAGAGAAAAACTCTTAGCTCTGAATGCCTCCATAAAGAAATTGGAGAGTCCTACACTAGCTGCTTAAAACCACACCGAAAAGCTCTACAAAAAAAAAAAAAAAAAAAAAAAAAAAAGGAAGCAAATATAACCAAGAGGAATAGACAGCAGGAAATAGCCAATCTCAGGCCTGAAATCAACCAAGTAGAAATAAAGAACAAATAAATACAAAGATTCAAGAAAACTAGGATCTGTTTTTTTTGTGATAATCAACAATATGGATGAACCCCTAGCCAAACTAACTAGATGACCCAGAGACAATATCCAGATTAACAAAATCAGGAATGAAATGGAAGCCAAAACAACAGAAACTGAGGAAATTAAAAATTTAGATCTTACCACAAAAAGCCTATACTCAACAAAACAGGAAAATACAATTAAATAAATGATTTTCTAGACAGATACAAGGTTCCAGAGATAAATCAGGACAGATAAACCATTTAAAGATTCTCATAACCTTTAAAGTAAGGGAAGTAAGTCTTTCAAATCTGCCAACCAAAACACCCAGAACAAGATAGTTTTAGTACAGAATTCTATCAGACCTTTAAAGAAAACCTAGTAACAATATGTCCCAAACTATTTTACAAAACAGAAAAAAGAACACAAACTAATTTGTTCTATGAAGTCACAGTCAGTCTGATACCTAAACCACATAAAGATCCAACAGAAAAGAGAACTTTAGATGCATTAATCCTTACAAATGTCAATGTACTCAAAGTTCTTACAAATCGAATCCAAGATCATCCAAAGATCATTCATTATGACCAACTAAGCTTTGTTCCAGGAAATCAGGCTTAGTTCAACATACAGAAGTCGATCAACTTAATCTACTATATTATCCAAATTAGAGAAAAAAAAACCCACATGATCATCTCACTAGATGCTGAAAAGCCTTTGAGATAACACAACAAGACTTTCTGTTAAAAATCTTGAAGAGATCAGTAATTCATGGCACATACCTAACCATAATATACAGCAAAAAAGCAATATGCAACATCAAAGGGAAAGAAATTAGAAAGAACGAAGACATGTTATCATGATTTATGGATGATATGATAGTATACATAAGCAGCCCCAAAAATTCTATGAGAGAACATTAAGACTGATAAATAACTTCAGAGAAATAACTAGGTATAAAATTGACTCAAATAAATCAATAGCCTTCCTCTTCACAAAGGATAAATGGACTGTGAAAGAAGCTAGGGAAACAACTACTTTTGCAATAGTCACAATAATATAAAATATGTTGGGGTGACTCTAAAAAGCAAGTGAAATATCTCTATGACATGAACTTTATGTCTCTGAAGAAAGAAATTGAAGAAAACCTCAGAGGATGGAAAGATCTCCCATACTCATGGATAGGCAAGATTGACAGTAAAAATGGAGATCTTGCTAAAAATAATCTACAGAGTCATTGCAATCTCTATCAAATTTCCCACTCATTTTTTCACAGAGATAGAAAGAACAATTCTCAAATACATCTGAAATAATAAAATAACAGGAAAGGGAAAATCATTCTTAAGAATGAAAAGAATAAGAGAGGGACAGGAGAGGCTCAGTGGTTAAGAGCACTGATTGCTCTTTCCAAGGTCCTGAGTTCAATTCCCAGCAACCACATGGTGGCTCACAACCATCTGTAATGGGATATGATGCCCTCTTCTGGTATGTCTGAAGACAGTGACAGTTTACTCACATATATAATATAGTATGAGCAATAGTGATAAAAAGCACATGGTATTGATAGAGAGACAGGCAAGTAGATCAATAGAATAGAATTGAAGACCCTGAAATAACCCCACACACGTATGGTTACTTGATTTTTGACAAAGATTTCAAAACCATCCATTAGGATAAAGACAGCATTTTCAACAAATGACAGTAGTGCAGTGTTGGCATGTAGAATAGTGCAAACTTACCCATTCTTATTACCTTGTACAAAAGTCAAGTATAAGAGGATCAAGGACCTCTATGTAATAGTGCATATCTTGAATCTAATAGAAGAGAACGTGGTAAAGAGCATTAAATATACCTGCAGAGAGGAAATTTTCCTGCACAGAAAGCCTATGTCTTAGGCTCTAAGATCAACAATTGACAAATGGGACCTCATAAAATTATGAAGCTTCTGAAAGTTAAAGGACACTGTCAGTAGGACAAAATGGCAACCTACAGTTTAGGAGAAGATCTTTACTATCCCTGTATCTTTATCACATAGAGTTAATATCCAAAATATATAAAGACTCAGACTTTAGGGAACTAAATAACCCAATTAAAAATAGGGTACAGAGTTAAACAAAGAATTCTCAACTGAGGAATCTTAAATGGAAGAGATTCACCAAAATAAATGTTCAATATCATTGCTCATTAGGGAAAGAGAAATCAAAATGACCCTCAGATACTACCTCTTACCAATTAAATGGCTAAGATCAAAAACTCAGTTGACAGCAGATGCTGGTAAAGATGTGGAAAAAGAGCACGTTTCTTCCATTGCTGGTGAAATTGCAACCTGGTAAAACTATTTTGGATAAAAATGCACAGTTTCTCAGGAAACTGGAAATAGTTCTACCTGAAGACTCAACTGTACCACTGCTGGGCACATTGCCAAAAGATGGTTCAACATACAACAAGGACAAGTGTTCATCTATGTTCATAACTGCCTTATTTATAATAGCCAGAAGCTGGAAAGAACCCAGATGCCCTTCAACAGAGGAATGGATACAAAATATATGGTAGCAAAGGCTTGTACTTGATCCTGTGGAATCTTGATGTCGCAGGACAGAGGAATGTCTCATCAGTGAGGCAGGAGTGGGTGGGTGGGTGGGTGGGGAGTACCTTCTTAGAGGTAAAGGGGAGTGGGGATGCAATTGGACTTTTGTGGAGGGGAGACTGGGAAAGGGGACAACTTGTAAAATATAAATAAAAAAAATAACGGGTGGGAAGAAAGAGAGAGACAGAGAGAGAGAGAGACAGAGAGAGAGAGAGAGAGAGAGAGAGAGAGAAAGAGAGAGAGAGAGAGCAGAGAGACAGAGACAGAGACAGAGACAGAGACAGTGAGAGGAATAAGGCCTATTGAATCAATTAAGTAGTGCTCATATGAAAAAGAAGGGGCAAGCATGGCCCCTGCATAAGCTTACTTCAGATCTCCTGAGTATATACTATGGTTACTAGCTTGGTATTTTGTTAAACACTGAACATTAGGAGTAGATATGTCTCTGCCTCATTTGCTTGCTCTTATAACCATTTTCTTCTTATTAGGTTGCTGTTTCTAGCATCTAAATGGAGGCTTTATCTAGGTTTGTCCCATTGGTCTGTCACTCTTGGAGGTCTGCTATTTATTTCATAGGAAACATAGGTAGAGTTGACCTGATGGAGGATGGTGTGGGGAACCTAATGGAGTGGAGGGAGGGAAAATTGATTGAGATGTATTATATATGACACAAATTTATTTTCAATAAAAGTAACTAAACAAATAAGAGTAAAATAGGATCATCCCTGCTGGTTCTTGCTTGTCTTTTTAAATCATGGGTACCTGCTCCATAATAGTTATTCTACAGCAGACCATCTCCAGCATCATGTGTGATGTAATGATGCTTTGTGATCCTTGCCCAACTAGTGGCTTCTGAATGCTCTACTACTACAGCCAAATTTACATAGCAGATGGAAATTTGACTTCTCTCAGTTCTGTTTTGTGAGTTTCCAGCATTCTTCCATTCCTGAACTTCTCATAGTGTGTGTTTTCCATTGACATAGAGTCCTGTCCCCTTTCTGCTTATTTTCAGAATCCAGTCTGTCCATGAAGTATGAGCAGCTGGCCTCCCTCTCCTATAAATCTTACACCTTCTTCTACTACCAGTGAATATTACGGAAATAGACTGTGCAAATACATACATGCAGAAAGTGACACAAAGACAAATATTAAAACTAGCATTTTAAAACTCATTACTAAGGGTGAAAATGCTGCAAATCCAGAGTCAAATATATCTTGAGATAGTTTTAGTCCTTTCAATTGTCATTCATTTTATTTTCTGAGTCTGACCCCAAACTCTGCTGACGACTAGGTTAACTATTGGTGATGTATTAACTTAACAGACAAGTTTCTATTAAACCAAGAGCTAAAAGTTTCAACAGGCTGTATATGGAATTTGTACAAGAGGGTTTGCACTTGCTCTAACCTGTCTTTATAATGATTCAACTAATAAATCTGTGATTTATGACTTTCCTTCTTTGATTTCTATAAAATCTTCATAAGACCATGTTAAACTAACCTTAGAACACTGTGTGGATTAAACACATTAACAATTAGCTCTGTGTCACCAATAATGTAACAGTGTCACATTAAAGAATGGAATAAAAAGTTTCCCCTTGTTGTTAGTCATTTAACCAAGAGTGAATCCACATTTGAATTCTCTTCTTCATGTTCCCTATGCTTTTCCTCCTTGTCTGTTGCATGGATCTGGATCTATGTCTGCCTGAAAGCTGTCTTCTGATTGTGTTCTTTTTTCTGTGTGTCCTTGTATGTCTGTTTGTATTTGAGTCTGTTCCTAAAAGAGAACACTGTTTTGTCTTTATTGAAGAGTACAGATAGCATCAAATGAGAAAGGAGTAGGATATTTACAGGTATATTTGCAAGGGCTTAACAAGGGATTAAGTCACTGGCTCTAAGAGACTCAGTAATAAATAGTATAATAAACATCACTGTTAATCAACCAATGTTGGTAAATGTGCTCAGCCTTGCTGGTAGATTTTTGAAAGTTGTTTTCAGCTTCTGTATTTATTTTTATAAAATAATATACATGGATAATCCTGACTCAGACATGGATAAATTCATAATTTATGACTATAGCTGCTTATTAATTATATCATGAAAGTTGATTAAATGGTAAAATCAAGGCAATTAAGGTTAATTGTTATCTTGTTCTCTTAAAAGCACATTAAGCAGACTGAGTACACAGGGGGAGAGCAGTCTTTAGTCTTAAGGACTTCAACATGTATTCTTAAATGTGACTATGAAGTTCAAAAAAGTTTCATTCTCTTAGAATTTAAAAAATATTTTCAAAATATTATATAGACACATACATTTTATCTGGGAAGTGGTTGAATTCTCATTTCCAGATTGTTGTTACTCTTACTTCACTCAAGACGAACTACATTTCATTTCCTTTGAGGTGAGACCCATTTTTTATGTGGATAGTTGCCACATTCTTCAGAGAGATGAGCAGAGAGTGAAGTCAGTAGCAGAAAAGGAAATGAAAATAACCTTGGTGTTTTCTTACAAGACAGTTATTCCTCTGGATTCTGGGACTTCAGAAAGAGGCTACTCTGGTTTGGGCTTGAAGTCTAGCTTTAGAAGAATGGGAGCACTTTCAGCTGCAGCAAAAAAGGGAACCTGCATTTGGATATAACCTGGATTAATCACTGTCTAACACATTTAAAATAAATATAGATGAAGTGGACTAAGAAGGTGGCCCAATGTAAGTGCTTTGTCATGGGAGTATGATGACCTTTAGGTTGAGTCAGACAGAGTCAAGTTGAAGTAAAACTTGTCTGTTTTGGTGGGAAAAACAGAAGTTTGAGACAGGAAAAATCACTGATACCTTTTGATCAGATAGCCACATCTACTTAAAAACACAAAAGACCCTGTATCAAGCATGAAAGAAGGCAAGAACCAATGTCCAATATTGTCGCCTGACCTCCACATATGTTACACGGCATATATACCCCCAAACTTATTTACATTCAATAACACACACACACACACACACACACACACACACAAACACACACAAACACACACACACACAAACACACACACACACACACATTCACAATAATTTTTTTTTTTAAATGGTAGGGACATTTATGGATATAGAAAAGGTAAAAAGTAAAGGAGGAAGAGTAAAATGAATATGGATCATTTGAAAGAAAAAATTCATATTAAAAACTCACCCACAAACTTGGGGGAAACAAACAGGTCAGTCTCTCTTCCTTTCTTCCTCTACATCTCCCCTGTCCTGTGTGGTGACCTTTCTGGTAGCATTCTACTTCCTATATACCTTGGGTCCCATTGTAGGTATTAAGTAGAAGGAACAGTACCATAGGCTCTCCAGACTTCATCAAAACATTCATTTTCGTTACCCCATTTTCCTGAGCACCATTGACTACAAAAAGATCATTTGCAAAAGGGAAGGCATGAAGGAATGATGACTAGAATTCCATTGAGGATCATGTGAATCTTTTCTCCCTCTTTCCCTAGGGAATATAGACTATCTTCATTACCATTGCCAGAACCTGTTTATCCTTTTTATAATTCTGTTCAGTGATTTTCTGTGGGTCTCAAAGCAAGGACTCTCAATCACAAAGTACTCATAGGTCGATGACTTACTTCCAGATGAAAAGCTGTTGTAGGACAGGGATACTAAGCATCAACTCAGGATGCTGCCATTCCTTCACATGGTATATGGGATTATATACATCTCAAGCACATGATCCTGTGGAAATTCCAGTCTTTCTCCAATAACTCCACCCTCCTGCTGTCATCTACTTGTATACATGGTAATGTGGGAAAGGGGTCTACATTACCAGCTTGAATTGCACAAATCACAGTCTCCTCCCTGCTCTTCAATAACTTTGTTTTCTCCTAATCCTCAGCTTTCTCACTGAAACCCTAAGAATTAGCCAACACTTTAGCAGCAGCAAATTCGAGACATTGTCCTGAGATTGCACTGTTTCTAACTAAGGTCCTATGCTGCATATCCAGGAGTCACATCCACTCACAAGCCTTAATTAGCAAAAAGGATAAACAATTCACTCCTTCACTTGTATAGCAAGTGAATGGACCCTGAATACAGGAAAGTTGCACTAGATAATGACAAATAAGAATATTTACAGGAACATCTCTACTTTGAGCATCAATATTGAGTCTGCTTTTGCAGGAGCTATGATGTGTTTGGCCAAGTTCACTTATAAATGTGAAAATATATGCCATATTAAGACCTCCACTTACAGAAAATGGTTATAGGTTTTATATCATCCTTTTAAGTTCAGAAACATCTATCTCAGGGACAAAGGGAAAAATATTTCATGGATAATAAACACAAAATTTACTCTTGAACGGGTGATTTGCTTATGTAAAAAAGAAAAAACTGAACTGGTGCTCTGAACTTGATTAGTGTGACAAGTCTTTCTAATCTTAGTGTGAGGGGGAGTAGGTGGACAGTGATGGAAGCTCAGAGCTCATTATTTCTGATGCAGTTCTGAGCACTATATGTCTCAATGTCTCTGTTTTATAAGCATACTTAATCTGTGATTCTTGCAGAGGCTTGGCTTAGTTAAGTCGATCAGAGGGGAAGCTCGAGAACACAGCCAGAGGAATTATGGGGATGATGCTATCTTTGCTTATTTGCCAATTTCTTTTACTCTGGCTCTGTCTCTGTCTCTGTCTCCGTCTCTGTCTCTCTGTCTCTGTCTCTCTCTCTCTCTCTCTCTCTCTCTCTCTCTCTCTCTCTCTTTCTCTCATCTTGTTCTCTTGTTGTCACACACACAGTCTCTCTTAAACCAAAATTTTCCTTTCTTTGACTTACTCTGTCTCTGCACGTACACTTTGTCCATATCTCCTTTCCTCTATTCCATCTCTTTCTTCCTACATTCATTCCATTGCATCTTGCTGTAAGTAGCTGATCAAATGTGAATAGTACAGCAATAGCAATGAATGTTAGAACAGGGCTCAATGGATGAGGGCTACCATTTCAATTACCTAAGATTGGGCCTGAGAACTCATGAAAGCTGAATATGTAACTCTTCCATTGTACGGCAATGAGAACACATATATGGAGCTTTCTTCTGGCTGGAAGAGTGAGTTACTATCTCACTGAGTTGCTCCACACAATACGGAAGAGAGCAAGAGAGGAAAAAAAAAAACATAAATAGCACAGGCCTCTGCATGTGTGTTCAGGGGCATGTATATCATATAGCCAAGTGTGTGCATCACATGTATACACTCCTAAGACATATATACACTACAGTGTTGTGTTAAAAATAAATTCAGGGTCACAAAGGAAGTAACCATCCTTCCCCCTGAAATATTTCAGCATGAAAGAATTTTACCTTTAATAATGTATTTGGAAGAGATAATTCAGAAAAACAGGATATACACTTGATTTTTATTCTAATCCAGGTGGTGATTGTATATTTTTGCGATGGGCTGGGGTCTGACCTCATAGTTTATTTGATTGGATAGTCTTACAAGAATTAGTATACAGGAAATGAATAGAAGAAAGGCTCAGGCATTTTAATCTGAGGATGACAATGTAGTAGGACCTTTGTGTACCTGAGTTTGGTGCAGGTGTCTTAAAAACATCTGCATAATAATTTTACAAGGTGGGATTGAATTCATTGCCATAAACATAGTTTTATAGCATATTCATTGATTCTAAATGTTTCATACAGGTAATCCATTTAGGCACATAGGACTTTACTTTCCAGACAAAATCCTCCTCTCCATTTTTGGCATCAGGAACTGGCTTTTACAATCAGGACCTTGTTTTACGGTTCCAGGTTTTCTCTATCCAGTGATGAGAGGATGTCACTCATAGGCAACAGGGACCCACACATTGGTTACCATGGCAATTGTCATACATTCCCAGCGCCCACCTTTACCTGTGTGTGGTTACATCACAGCCAAAATAAAAGACAGCCTCCTCCTGATCATTGCTTCTCTTTCCCTCTTCATCTTTGTTGCCCCTTTACTTTGTCTCCCACAATAAACCTCTCTCACGGAACTGTACTGGCCTGGTGTGATTTGTCTGGATGAGGCAGAATTCTAACACAACATCCGTTATTTTTAAAAACAACTTTTCATTAGCCAGCGGCTCCATTGGTGCATGAAATGAGTTGAGTGACACACACCTTAGAAGGAGATAGTTCAAACATCTGCATTAGCTTACAATAAATTGACCCAGAAAGCAGTGTCTGGGGCAGTGGAAACAGGAAAAAAAATTGAATCAAATTCATCAGGGAAATTAGGATGTCTGAGTTAACAATGGGAATCTTACACTTGTGGTTCTCCATCACAAAGCCAAGTGTCTCGGGGCACATTGTGTACTTAAACAAAGCAAGAAAAGCAGTCCTAAGAATGCGAGTAGCGAGTTGACAGAAAATCCTGAATTTAAATCTTCCCAGTGGGGACTCCAGGACTCTAATTGTGCTATTTGCATAGAGTCTGTCCACACTGGTACGGGTAACAACTGTTTTTCTAGAGCTTGATGCTTTTTGTCGGGTAAACTCTGGTGGGAAGAGCTTCTCTTGTATCTTGAACAGATGGCTTCTTTCACATGTTAATCTTGATGTTGCCTTTTATCCACTCTCTTACAACAAAAAGAGTGGGATTTGAGGAAGGTAAGATAAATCAGATAGTCCTTTGCTTATGCTGCCTGGGGCTGAGGTCATTGCAATTGAGGAGTAGGACAGTGAAAAATATTTCCGTCTGAAATCATGTTGGGTTGCCAGCCTAACAGAGTTTTTGGATAGTCATTATTTATTGATATATAAAAATTTCCTGAAAACAGACATGGAAAGGTGGCAACACAAGAAAAGATCTGTTTGGCTTTTTTTGCTTTGATAAAAGAAAAGCAACAAGTAAAACAATACACACACACACACACACACACACACACACACACACACACACAAACCAAAAAACTAGCCTAAATCAAACTATTGTGAAAAATTTCACAGATGTCTCTGTATTGTATTACTCATTGATTGGAAAGGTTAGAACTGCCAGAATTTGCTATGAGTTGTCGAAAGTGTCTACATTATCCTGCTCTTATTGCTGATGCCTCCTGAATATTGGCAACACAATTCAAGGTAGTACCTAGTCTGAATAAAAATGGAATGAGCTTTCTTTGCTTCCTGGCTGAATATGTAATCTGCCATTAAGAACTCTACTCTCAAATTGTGAGTCAAATAAACCTCTTAGAAAAGATTAACTTTTCTGGTTATGGGTGTCAATATGTGCCTGTTTCCCTTCGCAGAAGGTGACTTCTTGTGATTTAAATTTGTACAGATACTGTACTTTCTGTTGCAATCTTTTTACAATTAGTTACAAATGCATCAATCCCACTCTCTAAAAGATACTATTTCCTTGGAGTCTTCCATTCCTCTAGCTCTTAGAGATTTTCTTCATCATCTTCTGCCCTGATTCCAGAGGGAAGGATTTGATAAAGACATATCCTTTTTGTACTGAGTGGTCTCAAGTCTCTCACTCTCTTCACACTGTGCAATTGTAGGTCTCTGTGTTATTTCACATCTAAGGCAAGAAGAATCTTCATTAATAATGGTTGAACGACAACCACTTGCAAAGGAAAAATGAGTTTCGAATGGAGACTCATTGAATAAATTAATTACCTTTCTGGGTCCCATGCCTAGTAATAGATGGCCAACAGGAAAAAACAAAAACAAAAACAACAACAAAACCCCCAAAAAACAAAAACAAAAACACCAAAAAAAACCCCAAAACCCTCAATCTTATTTTTATAGATGTTTTGTTTCATATTGCCATTTGTGGGCAGTTTTGTGTTTTATTAGTTTTTCTGTTTGTATACTATATTTTCCAATTTTGGGGAGATTTCTTTTTTAATTTTTTTTATGTGTGTGTGTGTGTGTGTGTGTGTGGGTGTGTGTGTATGTTTGTATGTGTGTATGTGTGTGTGTGTGTATGTGTGTTACTATGTCTATGTTGGTGCCCATCAAGCCAGAAATGGCATTTAGTCCCCTGGAGCTGAAGTTACTGATGGTTCTGAGTTGACTGATAAGGGTTTAAGGAACTGAACTGTGGTCCTTTGCAAGTTTGCAAGTGCTCTTAAAAATGAAACTATCTCATCACCCCAAATCTTTACTTTTAAATTTTTATTAGATACCATTTAATAGCAAGGGAAAAATTAAACATTAGCATATCTGATATGATCATTTGACATGTTTAGTAAACCCATATCAGCAAATTGCTTTGGAAAAATTATTCATTTACTCAGAGTTCTGTCCCAGATATAAAGATAATGGATTGGTCTCTGGATGGTTGTCAGACATGGCTTGCATCTCCTGTCATGGAAACCCATGAAGATCACAGACTCATCTACTTCACTTGCAATGTAAATAGATTGTTATTCCTAATTCTCAGCTCCATAAGTGATGGTTTTTCTCAGAATGGTTTCTTTCTGTTCCATGTATTAATATCCTCAATTATAGATCTCATTTTATTCAATAACTAGTGGTGAAGATTAAGGAGTATGTGAGTCTACCATGTACTTGTGGAAATCAAATTAGAAAGACAAAGTGTACTTCACTCTAAGTCTTAGATTTTCTAGTCTTGGGCTATCAGACCCAATGGTTTAGGCTAAGACAAGGTCTCACACAATGGAAAGTAGAGTGTGCCAAGGTAATTATGTCCCTGCATCATTAAAGAGGCAAAAAGAAAGAGAGAAAGAAAGAAAGAAAGAAAGAAAGAAAGAAAGAAAGAAAGAAAGAAAGGGAGGAAGAAAGGAAGAAAGAAAGAAAGAAAAAGGAAAGAAAGAAAGACAGACAGAAAGAAAGACAGACAGAAAGAAAGACAGACAGACAGAAAGAAAGACAGAAAGAAAGAAAGGGGTGACATTTCTGTTTCACCTTCTGGATATCACAGGTGATATCAACAGCTCTTACTAGTTCTCAAAGGCCATTAGCACTAATCTGTGTTTATAATTTCTGAATCCAAAGTAAAGCGGTATGGAGATGCTATATGTCTCCTCCAAAACTGCTATTCCTACCATGTGCTGGTTCAGACCAAATCATGATTATGAACTCAGTGACTCTATCTATGCATGGATTTTAAGGTCCACTTCTAAATGAGGTTCTTATAGACTCATATCCTATAGGTAGATATTTGAAGGAGGGAAGTCCTCACCCAAACTCTCTCTCTCACACCTGTACACTGTTGAATTAAGTGTACTTCCTAGCAAGAAGAGCAGAAAAATGGTGTGGGTGCAACCATGAAGAATTTGCTGGTTGTAGCTTGGTCTCTAGCTTCATTAATGAATCAAACACATTGTAACTTCAGTTGTCAACTGTTTGTATCCTCTTATAATTGTATATTTCCAAGAGTTATATTTCAAGTTGCATTCCTAATCTCCATCAAACTGGTTGTGATATAACAAGATTCTTGAGCAAGGTGATATATTATATTTTTAAAGTTGAATATTTTTAATGATAATTCACAGGCTTCTGAAATTAGGAAATGGCCCAGTCATGGTATATACATAGGATCTGTTTTGGAAGTTATAGTGAGATTAATGTATAAATTGAACCAAGAAAATGTTTTCTTGTGGAACTTTTTCACAACAGAAATATATAATATTAAAATGGTTATTGTTTGCAATCTGAAAATAATAGCATTGTGTTGATATCTATAATCTCTGCATTCTTTTCCTTCTTTATTAGAAGACAATATAGAACACTGTGGCTTTTCAGGTAGAGATGTGAACAAATGTTATTTCACCCCAGATGGGACAACTATGTTGACCAAATGAACATTTTTATTTAAGTCCAGTGAGTTATCATGGTTGCTTACAGACGATTATGTAAAAGATTACTTACTGGAGACTGGATGACTCAAAAATAGGTGTCACACTGAGAAGATTACTCCAGCATAAATGGAGCTCACAAATCTGCACTCCAGATACTCCCTGAAAGAAGTGCAAACAGCTAAATATGTCAGAAATATCCCTTCTCAATACTCTCTTCATTTCTAATATAAGTTTGAAGATGGAACCTGGAAAAATGTTAGTCTTATAATATTTAGGGACTCCCTGAGAATTTGTGAGTTGTTTATTGCTTCAGTCTTAAGAAGCCTTATTCCTACCAGAAGGGAATGTTTCAGTTCAGAGAAAATTTCTACATGAGCAAAACTGTCTAAATGGCCACAGTTTCTAGTAGAGAGGCAAAGGATTTCATGGAGATTTATTCTATGAATTAACATATTTATGTATTTAAAAAATGATGACTAAAACTTTAGAAATAATAGAGTATATTTATAGTGAATCTTGAGGAACATCCTGTAGCTTTACCTGAATCATTTGGCATTATGCTTTTGCTCTGAAAGAGTCTAAAATTTTGGTATGAATTAAAGTCACAGATTCCTAAGGACCCATATTAGAAATTATAATTTTATAGACCTGGAGTACATTTTAATAACAGCTTCCATGCTAGAGGTCACAGGCATGGTATATAGATAGATCAAATTCTTGAGCTCTTAATTAAAAAATCCTTGAAACTTTAAACAAAATACTAGCTGTTGCAGTCTAATAGTGTAGTCCCAAAGGTAATCTTTCCTATTTTGGTATTTATAATGCATTGGCTACAAAAGCTCATTGGTTATTTGTTTTGAAATGAGGTGGAGATTTGAGTAAATTATAGATGTAGCATATAGAATGTAGCTGTGTGCAATTGACAGTGTTCTTTAGAAACTACAGGCTATGGAAGAACATGAATCTTCAGATATGGTTGTTTGGAAACCCTTGCAAGTCACTTCATTTACACAGACTTAGCGCATAGACTTTCTGACTTTATTGATACTGCTGCTCATTCCTTTTCATCTTAATTTTAATATGTCTGTGATGTAGACAGTATCTGAGGTTTTCAGCCCCCTACACATCTGCCTTGGTTCTCATGAGGTGTTTTGCTCTTCTTGGGCAGTCTGCTTAAACAGGGCAGCTGGAACTGCCTTATTTTAAACAATGTCAGCTGTTAAGATTTGTCATTTTTGTACTGAGTTCTCCTCATTCTTCCTTGACACTCAATGTATTTCTTAAGGATATCCCTACTCCTTCTCTCTACTCCTCTGTCTGCCTGCTTTGACAATTCCTTGTCTGATTTTTCACAATGCCCGTCCAACTCCATCCAGGGAATACTATATATGCTCTTTCCAAAAACTGTAACGTTTGCTATCTGATGGATCAGTCATGCTTTCTGTCCTTAAGATGGCTCAACTCATGGTTATTTAAACCTATATCTGCTCTGCGATTAATACATGCCATCACTCTTCCTTCTCTAATACAGTGCTCTAGAAGTATAACAACATATTTGTGTGTACTGTCTGTATACTCAGGTTTGTAGCTTCCCATGTAGGTATTCATTTGTATATACATATTGGCCTTTGGCATGCTAACAAGGGAATGTAGATTAGGGAGTGTACCCATGGCAACACCTGCCTTTGCCTCCATAGCACTGGAAGTAGAAGCATAAGCCACTACATTCTCTCTGTCTCTCTCTGTCTCTGTCTCTGTCTCTGTCTCTGTCTCTGTCTCTCTCTCTCTCTCTCTTTCTCCCTCCCTTCCCTCCCTCCCTTCCTTCATCTTTCTTTCTTTCTTTCTTTCTTTCTTTCTTTCTTTCTTTCTTTCTTTCTTTCTTTCTTTTCTTTACTTTCGTTCTTCTTTTCTACATGAATTTTGAAGCCAAATTCAGATGTTTATGCTTATAACAGAGAAAGTTTACTGAATAAGTTATAATCTGGAGCCATTTCATTCCCCCAACCCACACAAAATAGGTTTGTTTTTTGTTTTTGGCTTTTTAGTGTGTGTGTGTGTGTGTGAGTGTGTGTGTGTGTGTGTACCTCTGGCTGTCCTGGAACTAGGTCTGTAGACCGGAATGTGGTCTCAAACTTAAAGAAATTAGCCTGCCTCTTCTGCCTAATTTCCAAGATTAAATGCATGCACCACTACTGCCCATTTTTCATTTTTAGTGAGAATTAGGTTTTTCCATTTAAAAAAAATGATGTATTGCCAGCACTTATCATAGATCAAAATAGAAGCAGTTATCATAAAATCATTATTTAAAAGAATAAATAAATGGTCAATAAAAGACCTGCATAAGTTATATTAACATTTATGGTATCCAATATGTTTAGATACAATAGTAGATGCTTTCACATTAATAGCAATCATTTTGGGTAGATCTCACAAGGTTGGTGTTCACAGATAGCCATGAACCTTAGAAGGCGATAATGTCTTTTGTGGTAATGGTCAATTAAAAGATACTTGTCAGCTCTCGAGGCAGGTACTAGCCTTTCCAGAGGAAGTTTTGTCTCATAACCTAGAAATGTCATAACTAGAAATAACTAATATCTAGGTTACTGGCTAGCAAAGACATACATATTTTTAATTTGATACATTTCACTAATAATTTTGAAGAGGGTAATACATGCTTGGAATGGATGTCATTGTTACTGAATTTCCACTCACAGACCTAGTAGGTTTGGGGAGATGACTAGGTGAATTTTACTGCTATTTTTATGCATTGCTAAAATATTGTTGAGTTTTAAAAGTTTTGTTATTAACAAAGCCATGTATCTCCTGAGCTTTAAAGAAGAAAAGGTCTGGGGGAGAACACTCAGTAACATACATAACTTGCTATTTAAAAATCCTGAGTTTTATTGCCAGAATTCACATAAAAAAGCAGGAACAGGGGCATTCAGTTTTAATTTCAGTGCTGTAAATTTCTAAGCAGCTGTGCCCCTGAAACTCACTTGTCAACTACTCTATTTTACTTGGGGATTTCCATGTCAGGGGCTAACCTTCTCAGAACTAAGATGAAAAGTGTGTGAGAAATACATTTGCATGTTGTTTGGCTTATAAATACCCTTGAGCACATATTCTGTTATTTTTGCATATACAATGCATATGTACACACAGATTCAGAGACAAATTTAGACACTAGAATGTAAACACTTGTATCCTCTGCAGATTCATGGGTCATTTTAAAATAAATAGCCATGTTGAATGAGTGGAATTAGTGTTTTACTGTGTTTACTAGGTGTTTCTTTCCAGGAACATACACAAATCACTGATGTATATCTTGGAGATCTACTAAGGATATGAGTAATAAGAGATGTACAGTTGCATGGAAATAGTGCTAATGAATAATTCTTTAAACACATGGTTTCATACTCACTAATTCCCTTATTGGGTTTGTTTGCATATGTTCTTCTCTCTCTCTCTCTCTCTCTCTCTCTCTCTCTCTCTCTCTCTCTCTCTCTGTCTCTTTCTGTCTCTCTCTCTGTCTCTCTCTCTCCTCTCTCTCTGTGCGTGTGTGTGTGTGTGTGTGTGTATGTTTGTGTGTTGATGTAGATATATTAAAATGTACATGAAATTGAGAAGTCAACTTCAGATATCATTCATCATATTTTTGCTATTGAGATCTTTTGAAGGCCCAGAACTTATGAAGTGTAGTAGGCTACCTGGCCAATAAGCTTAATTGATCCTCCTCTTCCTACTTTCCCAGAGATGAGAATATAATTGCATATCACACCAGATTTTTAAGATGGGTTCTGGGCTAAACATGACATCTTTGTGCTTTCACAGCAAGCACTTTACTACCTGGACTAGTTCCAAAGTCCATAACATCCCTTTTAATAAGCGAGCTACCTCCTATCTGGTGCTGTTATTCCAGCCCTACCCAAACCCCAGAAGCTTCTGATGCACACCAAAAACTCTGTCCTGTAAAAATGCCCTCATTGTTAATTACTGACACCAGGTTTCTTTATTATTAAACACAAATAAAAACTACCATCTACATTTACCTTCTAATTTACATTAATCCTTTCAACTTTCTGAGTGTCTACTCTTTTTTATGTTGAGGACTGTCTTGCATGAAAACAGATACATAGAAAAATCCCCAAGATCAAGATGTATACAGCTACTTTATACATGTTAAATTTTCTACAATTCAGAAGAATTTGCATATTTATTGTGTTCTGTATTTTTATATTTCTAATGCAAAGATAAACTATACTTATTGCTATGCCAATGTTTGTATTGATATATCTGAGAAGGTACAGAAGCCATAAGAGCCCAACAGCAATTACATAGGTCAGAGTTGTAGTTGAAATAAATGCAGAGCAATACAAGAAATAGTAAAGAGAATATCAGCCTTCTAGAGTGCAAGCCAAGTAAAACGTAAAGGACCATGGCAATAAAGTTAGTTAGGATTGACCAAGCTGATAAGCCTTAAAGTATTGTAAACCTCTGTTTTATTTGTCTTCGTACCAAACTTAAGAGATTTGTGAATGATTAATAAACGTATTTCTCAAAAAGTTGAGTGACATGGAAGTTCGGTGTGTATTTACTGTTGTATCTCAAATGATAGGTCAATACAAATGCTACTTAATAAATGCATGGTTGTTTTTATCTGACTGATTCAGCCTAAAAAGTGTATCAACCTCTTTTCCATTCCACAGAGCCCATGTGATGCAGTCCAATGTGGAGAGATTTTTAACCAGTGCTGGGCAAATGGATAAATGCAAATCTGTGACTCCCTGCCAAGCCGAAGAACATAAATTGATAATGTCCAGATCCCAGAGTCAGATTTTGTCTCAGAAGTGTCATTCTGAGAAACAGGATTTGAATTCATGTCTGAGCACCACAGATGTTCAGACACATATGCATGCATATTCATACATGTGAACCTGAACACACTCAAACACACACACACACACACACACACACACACACACACACACACACACACACATTCACAGAAGGACAATTGTACACCACTCTCTTTTATACAGTCATTTTTGTTAGCCCATATGAAGGCAGAGTTAACAGAACTGATATTGTATTTTCAGCTTCTTGTGAATGGATAAATAAACACCAATCCTTTACCGGTTTCTACATTTCATTTCTTACACACAATAAGAAAAGAATGACAAAAGAAATTGACATATCAAGACATAATACTCATTGTCTAAGTTTCTGGCATTTTGAAAAACACTTCCAACCTTTTTTTTAGGCTCTATGTTCTCTGTTGAATAACCCAACAAATGAGCTGTCTGTTTGGCATGGATGCTTTCGTGTCTACTATGTGTTAGGCTTGTGGAGTCAATTGCATCCTAAATTTTGGAGAACATATGGCGACAGAGAAGTGAATCTATTCCCAATCATATTTGGTGACATGAAGACTTGAAAGATTTTAAGATTAGAATGTGTACACAAAATTCATGTCTTTATGTGAAAGCCCTTTCATTTCTGGTGGCCTTCGACTCCTGACTGTTACTGTGTCATTAAGAGGCAAGAGCCGGTAATTAGGAGGTAATTAACTATATGACCCCTAGCAAGTCTCTTGACCTCTCTGACCCTCAGCAAATCATCTCTAAAAGAACAAAACTCACTCAGCTCTGAGAACCTGACTATGAAATTATATGAAGCTCTAAAAGAGACTTCCTGATGTCCTCATATCCTGCATTTGTAGCACATCTCCTTAGCTTATGTGGAAGGCATATCAAAAATTACCAGGGTGAACAATGTCACTGAACTATCTAAGGCTCTTTCAAGTCTCATTTCCTTTAGAAAGCCACAGGGATTTCCGTGTCTGATATATTTTTTTGTTGGTGTTTTTTCAATGTCTGTGTAGTTGACCTTGTGTTGAGATGCTTCATCTATTTTTCTGCACCACAATTTATAGTAACTGTGTTGACATAGTAAATAAGGCTTTTCCTTAGTCCTGCAGGCCAACATAGTAGATGATAATAGATAGACAAATGGTATTACATACAGTACTGGCTGCTAACTGAATGTGCACTATATGCAAAGAAACTTTGTCAGTACAGGTGCAACCATTTTGCTGCTGCCAAATCTGTGTATGTATGGCATAAGAATGCAAAGCTAAAGTGGATATTGAATGCTCTGGTTTTGGAGCTGCTCAGAATGAGTGCTAGAAATAAAATTTTCAACAGCAGCCTTTGCTCTTAACCACTGAGCAATCTGTTTTTCATAAACCTTTCTTTCACCTCTTCTATACCCATCCCCCTTCATAATCCACACAACCATTATGTCCATCTAATATTATCAATATACTATTGAATATGTATGCTTCACTGGAGGGAGTAAACACACAAGTGGTCACCCAATAAAAGAAAACTGATGGTTCCTTTCCCTAACTTTTCAGGTACAGGTGAAATTTTGTATCTCTCTTTTCCATCTCCATGCTGGGATTTTGTCTGCCTAGAGTGTATATTGGTTTTGTGAATGCTGTCTCAACTGTTTAGAGTGTATATGTCCATCTGCCTTGCTGTTTAGGAAATAGTATTTCCTTGCAATTCTCCTCTGTCTCTTGAAATCTTTGACCTACCTTCATGTATAATTAGCCCCAAGACTTAGGAGCAAGGGTTGTGATGTATATGTAACATTTACAGCTGTGCATTTTCTTCTCTGTGTTGAAATATATACAAGAAATACTGCTGCCTTAATGTGTTGTGTGCAGATAACTGATGATAAAGAAGGGACAATAAGTCTCTCTTATGCTTCACCCTTCCATTCACACAGAATGTGGGAAACCCTACTTCATGTCATCAGACTTTCTCCTACTCACGATTCAATTAGTTAGTCAGGTGCCACTGCATTGGGAGACTTGACCTACTATGTCACAAATCTTCAAGTTGCACATAAACTTGTAATGTTCCACATCTGTAATCTTTGCACTCAACAGGCTGAGGCACAAGGATTCTATTTTCATGCATAGCCTGGCTTCAAATAACTTACCACTTCCTTAAACCAAAAGTACAATTTTAGAAGAATTAGCATCAAAAGCAGGGTACATACATCTGCAAAAGTTAAGTACTTACATGCTCAAAATATGGAAATGACCATGTTTACCTATTTGTCTTATAAATAAGGAGAGTCATGTACAAACACATATATGACAAGACAACCTTTCCCTGTACTTTTTGATAACAGAAACTAAGTAAGATACTTCTTAGCACAGATAGTGTAAAATTACTCAAAAACAAAATTAATAAAAACCCCAAACAATAAAGACATAGTTTATCTTTCCTAACTCTTACTAGGAGGCATTTGTACATATATCAGTTTTCCTCTATTTTTTTGATCATCCTATATTTTCCTTGCTTTTGTACTCCTTTTAACTTATATGAGAATTCATGTATTTATTTGATTTTCCAAAAGCACCTTTAATAATATAATAGTCCTATAAGAAACCAAATATTGACTATTTATCCTACATTCTCATAATAAAACTGTAATGATTTGGGTGATGCTTTCATTTTTCAGTAATGTAGCTAAGACAATGCACCAGGGTAGAGCAATTGACCTAATGCCACAGGGCAACCCAGATGCTCGAGCCAATAGACCAATGTATTACACTGCTTGTTTTAAGATGAACTGTATTACTAGAAAATATAAGCAGCAGAGCACTGAGAAAGATGTCACTAGAGTGACAGATTACTGCAGGGGCAAAAAGAACAAGTACATCACATCAGGCATGGCCAATAGCAGGGATCCTATCAGAGGTCAGTGGTAGAAGAAACAGAGGGAAGCATGGGGAAAAAAAAGCACTGTGTTTAAGCGGTGTGTGTGTGTGTGTGTGTGTGTGTGTGTGTGAGGTGTGTGTGTGTGTGTGTGTGTTGTGTGGTTTGAATAAAAAATATTTCCCATAAGACCATGTATTGAAACACTTTGTCCCCGATTTCTGGTGCTGTTTGTGGAGGTTATGAAATGTTTACAAGGCAATGTCTTGTTGGAGGAAGTATGTCACAGGGATAGCTTTGAAGAATTATAGCCACCACAATTTCCTGCTTTTGACTGTGACATCCTATGTATAGATAAAAATGTGGACAGGATACTATTTCAGCACACTACTAATATACATTCTTGTCATTATGGACTCTATATACTTTTGGGACCATGAGCCAAAGATAAATATTTCTTCTGTAAGTTGCTTTGGTTAAAATATTTTATCATAGCAAGAGAGAAGTAATGAATAGAATGCTGTATTTTATGAGTGTTTTGTATGTTTGCTATGGGAGACACACACACCACATATGAGTAAAGAAAGTAGCAGACAGCCTAGGATATTGATCCTCACCTTCCAAGTTGTTTGAGACAGAGTCTCTTGCTTACTATTTCACACATGCTAGTAAGTTAATGAACTTCCAGGAAATCTCATTCTGTCTCTCATCTTACTATACGAACTCTGGATCATAGAAATTACACTTCTGTATCTGACATTATGTGGATAATAAATAAATATTATGTTTATTTTTCAACATAATATTTTTATCTATTTTTTTGGAATTTCACATCATGCTTTATGACACTCAACCAATCCTTCCATGTGCATCCTGATTCCTTGTTCTTAAGCCATCTCCTCAGGCCAGATTTGTGATGCTTTCTCATGGGTATTTTTGAAGGAAGGAAAAAGTGAAGCTGTGAAAACAGACCTACCATGCTAGATTACAGATTTATAATTTGTCTGCAACAAATTATAGTTTCCATGAATATGGCTTATGAGTGACAAGGACACGGGTGGGGGCTGTAGTATGAGATTGTGAGAGTGAATGTTGGGAAGTGAAGACTGTGGATTAAAGATTATATGTAGAGTGGGGTTGGGGATTTAGCTCAGTGGTAAAGCACTTGCCAAGCAAACACAAGGCCCTGGATTCGGTCCCCAGCTCCAAAAAAAAAAAAAGAGAGAAAAAGAAAAAGAAAAAAGATTATATGTAGAAAAGTCTTCTCTAAAAGTTGCCTTCTTCTAAGAAGAAATAGTGAAGAAGGTCAGAAAATAAAGAAAACCTGACTCAATGCTTTTGTTGGGTTTGCCTGATTCAAGCTTCATTAGTTAAATGCATGTGGGCACCTGTGTTCAGGACGGTTGCTCTCAGAGGCAACCAATGAAAGTACATGGCTGATTACTAGAAAGAGCAATGGAGATACAATACTCAGATTCCTGTTCAACTAAACATTTTCCTACATGTGTTTGAAAAATTGCCAAAAAAATCCCTACAAAATTTCCATTGTGTATCTTTCTCTCATAACTTTTATTTACAAAACTTCATACTGTAGAGAAGGGCAAAATCACATTTGTAGTTTGGTTTTTACTTCTGATTCTGAGAACATAAGTGAAATATATAAATAACTCTGACAGATGAAGAAACTGTTATCAAATGATTTATCCCAAATTTATGTAGTAAGTGATTGACTTGCAGACTCTTATGATAAATCACAATACTTTTTTTTTATACATGGAATTATACCTCCTGTGTTATGCCGTTTCAAAAGAAAGTAGAACATATGCTTCAGTAATGCACACAACTTCTTCTGCCTTTCAAGATCTGTGTGTCTAGATGGCAATGTTGAATAAAACCAAACATTCGAAAGAGTTGAAGATAGGGATCTCATTCACTAGGAATGCAGTCTATTGGTGACAAAAGGTGAATGTGTGGCTTCTATTGGCAAATTCTCTGTTTAACCTTATACTGCTGATATGTAGAATATAGAGACTAAAGGTACACTTTGCAAGGAGAGAAGTGACTAAAGAGTCTGGATCTGAAATTGTAACTCAGTGAGTCTACAAAAAATATATGCATATGTCTGAAGCTGAGCTAGAAGTTGTTTGTGTTAGTGTAGTTTAATATTTCCATAGCTTCACATGCTCAGTGCAGTTTAGTGTTAGGTACAAAGGAAAGAGCTTAAGAACAGGCCAGTTGGGGCTGGAGAGATGGCTCAGTGGTTAAGAGCACTGGCTGCTCTTTCAGAGGCCCTAAGTTCAAATCTCAGCAACCACATTGTGGCTCCCAACCATCTGTAATGGGATCTGATGCCCTCTTCTGGTGTGTCTGAAGACAGTCACAGTGTACTTATATGTAATAAATAAATAAATAAAAAATAAATAAAAATAAATAAATAATAAATAAATCTTTTAAAAAAATGCCAGTTTTAATGAATCATTGGGATCAAACACTGAATTGGCCTACATGTTATGAAATCTACAGAATCTTATGTTTCAGGGGGCTGGTCTGGTGTGTGATGTAAAACCATGTCAGGACATTTGAAAAGGTAGAGAAAGTTGAAACCTGGAGGCTCAGTATACCTGACTTTGGCAATCCCTGTTCTCTGCCAGATGCCTGGTCTTGAACATGCCATATGCCTCACATAAAAGGAACATGTCTTATTGTCATGTTGGGCCAAAACAGAGTTTTCCATGCTAATGAGGTATTTAAAAACTCAGAGGTTTTAGACAATAAGATTCTCTCCCCAGATATTCTGACCTGCAAAAGGTATTTAATCTGACATCAGGTATTTAATCATGAGAAGTGGGCATGATATGGTATGTTAAGCCTCTATTTTCTTCCATAAACAACTACTAAATTGTTTAGAAACATGGAATGCCTCTTTTATCAAGATCCACTATGGGGAGCCATGGAGAAGACATTTCACTACAGAGCCTCTGCTTCATTCTCCCATAGAAGTCCTCTCTGTGCTCCCAGCCACAACTGCCATGAAGCCTGCCTCCACCAAGCTAAGGACAATCACCCATGGGAAAATCTTGAATTCTCCTTTTCCCTGGCCCAGGGCTAGATGCTGTCCTTAGCCTGTGGTCCACCCCACCATCACCCCACATAATTCTTACCTTTTTCAAGACTCCCATTGATGCAAGGATGTCCAAGAGTCTGAGAACCCCATTGCCCTGGCATTATTGCAGGCCCAGGGACCCCTGAACCACTTCTGGTTTTCCCACATCTCAGACTGCATTTTTCCACTCTCGGAACAGTATCTCAAAGAGCTTCTGGACAGACTAGTACCGGCTCCACTGTGGGTTAATTGTGGTCAATCTCCCCATGTTCTTCTGTTTCCCCAAGAGGCCTTGCCCAGCAGCAGAGTGTGGATTGACAGTGTGGTGCTCAGTGGTCAAAAGTGCTTGCTAGTCTATTGTGAGTACCAGTCATCATTTCAGAGCATGTTATCAGGACACTTACACACACACACACACACACACACACACACACACACACACACACACACAGAATGGAGGAGAGAAGGAACTAAAATAGTTTTTTAATGAATTATTGTTAGGGATTAGGGAAATAGCTCAGTCATAAACAAGTATGTAAACCTCAGTTAAATAACTCACTTGTGAAGAAACAATACCCACAGTGGAACATATTTGTAATCTCAAGACTGGGAATATAAAAGCATGTAAATTCCTGAGGTTCACTCAACATTGCCATAGCTGAATTAGTGAGCCACTAAGAGACTCTGATTCAAAAATCAAGATGTGTTGCATCTGAGAAGAAATGACTTTTGATGTCGCCACCTGCCTTCCATATGCATTTGCATTATATGTGTACATATGCGTACACACACCCATACATACACACACACACACATCCTCACACAGAAAGAGAAACAGAGACAGAGACAGTGAGACAGAGAAACAGAGACAGAGATGGAGACAGAGATAGACAGAGAAAAACAGAGAGAGACAGAGACAGATTGGAACAGAGAAACAGAGACAAATGACAAAGAATAACATTTACTCATATAACCTCCTTCCTTCCACAAACAATTTTTTTGTTTGAAGGATGACATGAAAACATATTATAAATGAGATATTCAATCTCAAACAGGATTTGGCAGTGTTCTCTTGTCTATAATATTCATTTTTCTCAGATCACAGTTAACTTACTTCATTACAAATCAGAAAATATATTGCTTATAATCCATGATACACTTCAAATTCTTATCAGGTAAGTTAAGTGTCCCACTGTTTATTTGCCATTTTTAGTTATGCTAAGACATACTGAAAGAAGATTTCAAATTTGTATAATAATTAAAGAATGTCAGAGAATCCTCATAGCAAACTTTTCTGGAGAATATCAAATGGTATGTCCATGCATCTGCTAGAAGGAAATCCTCATATTTATTTTCCCATAGACTGAACTATGTGGTTGCCAGAATCATGAATAGTCTTGCTACATTTTGGAAATGAATTATTCCTTTTTCAAATGATCTGTGTGTTTGAATAAAAAATTAAAGAAAGAAGTGGTAAAATTTTAAACTGAATACAGAATTCATAAGCTTCACTCAACAAACATGCAGAGTCTGTTGTTTTGCTTTGGAGGACACATGTCACAACAATAACAAAGAAACCCACATATTTTTATATTCAGGGTCTGCTGTGCCATATAACACTGCTTGAACCACTGGTTTCTCATCAACAAATAGGAATATTGTTCGTTATGAACTAATGATTCACTAGGATTCTAATGAACATCATGGCAGAACATAATGCATGAGGACATCTAGGAAATGTGGAATACTCTAGCAGTGATTTTCAATCATGTGTTAATTTGAAAGGTTTAATTTTTTTTTTTTTTGGTTCTTTTTTTCGGAGCTGGGGACCGAACCCAGGGCTTTGTGCTTCCTAGGCAAGCGCTCTACCACTGAGCTAAATCCCCAACCCAATTTTTATTATTTATGTTTGTTTTTGTTTATGTAAGTGTATGTGATTGTGAATGTAAAAATGTCCATGCTGGCCAGTATAAGACAATAGATCCCTTGCAGCCACAGTTACAGACAGTTGTGCGTTCTGGCCTCTAAACTCTGTTCCGTGGCATAATGTAATAAGCACTTTTTAAGTAAAAGCCATCTCTGAAATCCCATGGATTGATTTGAAGTTACAAAGCCTGAAGATTCCCTGCATTCCCTTCAGGAATCACAGTTCATATCCACGGAATGTTTTGGGAGAATGGGGAGTCACTGACTCATAGAACAAATTAAATTTGCTCATCTTTCACTGTATTTTAAAGACATTACTATCACATTTATCTGATGTTATTTTTGGGTTGGAGAAATCTGGTCAAGCATAATAAACTTTGCTCAAATTTACAGTATCAGGTGTGGTCATGTGCATATCTTTCTGTAACTCTGACACTATGGGAGCCAGAGGCAGGGAGTTCTGTTGGGCTTTCAGTCTTCAGAGTTTTAGATATAGTTAGAGATATTATCTCAGGAAATGAGGCAGGGAATTGAAAAACAGGAATTTTTTCTGGCACTCACACACACCTGTATGCATGTGTGTGTTTGTGTGTTTGTGTGTGTGTGTGTGTGTGTGTGTGTGCATATTAAAAACTTAAGAAATAAAAATGTTTTCAATATCTGATGACACTTCTAGGACAAGTCTTTTGTATTCTTCTTGTATTTACTCTGCTTCTTGTATCTGACTTGGGAAAAGTAAAGTTATTTTTTGTAGTTAAATAAGTGGTTGATTTGGGATTTAACACAAATTAGAGTTAGTTGCTGTTCTAATCAGTTATATAGGGAAAGTGAACTGACTGTATAAATATACAGAAGGAGACTTTTTACATTGACTGACATGGTATCACAACGATGACTTCTTTCTCACTGGAGGAACTAAGAATCAGGGGACTGCTCAATTTATTACAGTAGGTTCTAAAATAGTCCCAAACTAGTGCTAAGGGTCTAGAGGCTTCTAAAAGATCAACTGGTCTCTAACCCCACCCCCATATACACAGATACTAACATATGCACTAAAGGTTTACATACTTCTGCACACACACACATGATGAATTCTATATTAATTCTTCTGAGCAAGGTGGTAGGTGTTGAGGTGTTTCTCTAAACTGAATGTGAATAGAACCAAGACTCAAAGCTGTTGTTTTCACCCCATGGCAGCCAAAGTAAAAGTTTTGACAGATTTTGTGAAGCAAATATGAAGCAGGGTTGCTAAGAACTTTTCAACAGTGGCACAATCAGTCCATTCTGAATGGCATTGTAATTAAGTATAATATACACGTGGAGTTCTGTAATTTCCTTTATTATTAGACAAAGAAGTACTCAGTGTAAGAGGAAAATCTCTACTTAGAACGTAAAAGAACTGAATGAATAATAAACCGTTTCTGTTCAAAGCTGACTTTTGCCCTTGAGAGTTTAATTCAACTGCTTCTACCTAATGATCCTTTAAAACCATGAACACTGGTAAAAATTCTCTTTATGTTCCCTGTGATCTCTGATATGCCTATGTGGTCCTAGAATCGAATAAGATCAAAGAGGGTTGAGCTCAACTTTCCTCATATTAAAGGATTTCAGAATAATTTTGCAAACATCTATTTAGAGCTTAAGCCTTAGCCTATAAGTCCAAAATGAGTCACCTGGGAATAAAATCAGGTGTGGATAGCATGTAGTGATGGTGCAAAGGGGACTGCATTTGTCTGTATAACACAAGCTGGCTGGCCACCCAGGGAAAGGTAGTTCTGTATTTTGGTAAATGTAATGTCTTCAGGTAGCAGCAAAACTCAGCATATTTGGAAACCTAGAAGCACATTTATAACCAGGTATAGGAAATCCATCTCTTTTTTCTTACATGTGTTTGACATGACTATTATTAGGTAGTTTTTCTTCTGTAAATAATGCATATTATGTCTCCTCTGTCTCTCTCCATCTCTCTGCATTTCTATTCCTCACTGTTGCTAACTTTCCATCCCCCTATTTCTACTTGGCTGTCCTCAATCTAAAATCATCCAGTTTAATATATGCTATACACTTCAAATATCATAGTTATGATTTCAAAATACATATTTAATATAAAAAACACACTATTTTTCTACTGTAAGAAATATTGGGTGTTATATGTGTCCTTATTTCTAATAAGTTTACTGTCTACCACCTTAGACCTTCAATTCCTTGACCTTGGTATTTTTATGGAAGAATATACTATAGATATTCTGATATCATGAGTTGTAAATTCAGGGCTCAAAGAACTCATGCTACTGTGCAACCTTCAACACCAGTTCTTCCTAGGCATTCATTTATTTCTCTTGCTGTTTTAGTTTTCTGTATCTATTTGTGATCTGCCTTGGAGTTCTAGATGTTATTGGTACTAGTGTATTGATGACCCATTCTTTTACTATAGAACTCTTTTTCCTTTCATGGCTGCCAGCATTCTCATCTATATTTTGTAGCTGATGTTTTATTTAACAATGTTTTAACCATTATGAACTATTTGCAAATTTACAGTGTGTGTGTGTGTGTATGTGTGTGTGTGTGTGTTTGTGTATTTGTGTAATGTAAGATGTGTGTGAGATCATTTGAAAGTCATTGCCAGTGTGTAGAAGTCAGAGGACAAGATTTATGGAGTCCCTGCTCTCCTTCCATATTTACATGACTTCCCAGGTCTATCCAAGGTATAAATGTAACCAGCTGAGTCATATCTCTGACAGACTCTGGCTTTCTTTCTTCATTTTACATATACTAAATTAATGTATTATTTGTTTTATTGACTGAGTATATGTAACTTCATAATGTTTTATTTCCACATTTTACATTACTATTTATAGTCCTAGTAAGTTACATGTCATAATCTACAGTCATTTTTGAATAAAGTCCATCAATTGAAAATCCTGTCTAGGAGTGACCTTTGGGGCAGATCTGTCAATCATTTTCTTTATTAATAATTGATATAGGAGGGCCCAGTTTACAGTATTTAGTGCCACATTGGGCTGATGGTCCCGAATTTATATGAAAACAGGAAAAGAAAACTATACAAAGTAAATTAACAATGTTTCTCCACAGTCTCTGCTTCTGTTTCTGCTCTCCAATTTTCTTCTCTGATTGAGTTGCCCCAACTTCCCTGATTCACATGAGATAAAATAAACACTTTCCTCACCATGTTCCTTTTGGTCATGATGTTTTATTATAGCAATAGTAACTCTAACTAAGATATCAAAAAAGAACTGTTGTGTCCGAAAGGTTTATTTATTTCCAGGCAAACTTCACATCTTGACTTTATTGGAATCACATGTCATACTTTTACATATCTAGAACTCTTTTCCAAAGCTTTCAATTGTTTTTATTCATTTATATTCAGGCTACTATAGAAAATAAAATGTGGAGATGTGAACCAAAATAATCTAAAATCTTTTCATAATTGTTCACAAATGTAACTTGTAAAGAGAATTTTTGTATGACTTTAAACAACTGTCATACTTTCAGTTTACATACATTTTATGCATATGAACAGTGAGCCACAAAGGATATAATTATTTTCCAAAGAGCAGGTAGACTACAACCATGATTGATTGATTGATTTTTTTCTTTCATTCTGTGTTTGTTATTTTTGTTGACTTAACTTAAATTCACCTGGGAAGAGTGAATCTCAATTGAAAAAATGCCCTCATTAGATTGGTATGTAGTCAACCCTATTGGTAATTTTCTAAATCAGTGACCAATGTGAAAGGGCCCAAATTACTGTGGCACTTATCATCACAATGCAAGTAGTCATAGAATATAGAAGAAAGAAAACTGAAAAACCAAGGGGAAGCAAACCAGTAAGCAGGATTTCACCATGACCTCTGATATAGTTGCTGCCTCCAGTTTCCTCTTTTGGTTACCTTGGTCTGATCCTATAATTTGTAATCTAGAAATCACATAAATTCTTTTCTTTCTAAGTTGCTTTTGATTGGTGTTTTACCAAAGTCATGAAAAGCAAAAAAGGACAGACATCAAGACAAGGTACCTGGAGTTTTGCTGTGATAGGCCAAACCATGTTTATTTAGAGCAGATTGTGGAAGAATTTTGGCCTAGAAAAGCCATGGAGTATTAAGAGCTTAATGAGCTTGAAATAATGCTAAGAGCAGTGAAGATTATGGAGGCTTGGCTTATGAGATTTCAGGGGGAAGCATAGATTGTGCCAGGGACATTTATATGCTATTTTCTGTTAATAAACTATGGTGCTGCTCAGCAGGGTTAAAGAATCACCAATTATTCACCAATAAGTAAATCACACTGAGCTATAACCTTTACTTTGTTAGAAAAAAATGAAGCTTGTTAGGTGGGTCTGGAAATCAGCAAAGGAAATATCTTTTTGTAAGGATTTCCTTAAGTTTATCACATGGAAACTGTGGTCTAGGGGAGCCAAGACAATGATATGTATGGCGTATCCAAATTTTTCTGATACAAAGGCATCAAGTAAGCAGCTGAAGTTTAGCACTGTGTGCCTGAACTGACGTCCTTGAAGAGAGAGGTCAGAAAATGTCATTGGTGACCTTACAACCTCATTAACAGTGGAAACCTTAGCATATAGGGAACTAGTACTATGTGATGATCACCAAGGAGAGAGGCATCTACGGACTGGGGCAGGGGGGAGTTGTTCCTGAGGGAATGCTCAAACTTGTAGAGTATCATGAGGTTAAAATTATCCCTGTATTCCAGAAAATTTCTAATACTAAACTCTAAATATCTAAAATTACACACCAGATGTCATTTCTAGGCATGCTAATAAATATGGAAAAGACAATGTTGGTCATAAATAAGGGAATGCAATTCACTACATCCTTTTTGCATAGTCTACTAACAACAAATTTCTGAATAACACTTTCTACAAGGAATTAAATATGGAAACTTGTATAACCTTATTTGACAAGGAGTAACTCCCAATTACTGAACTATTTATTGCCATGTGTCTTTTTTAGGTAGGTTCTTATTGCTGTGAACAGGCACCATAACCAATGTAAGTTTTATGAAGGACAGCATTTAATTGCGGCTGGCTTACAGGTTCAGAGGTTCAGTCCTTTATCACCAAGGAAGAAGCATGGCAGCATAGCAGCATCCAGGCATGCATGGTGAAGGAGGAGTTGAGTTTTTCATCTTCATCAGAAGGGAGCCAGAAACAAACTGAGAATCCTTAGGCAGCTAGGAGGAGGTTCTTGAAGCCTACCCCCACGGTGACACTTCCTCCAACAAGGCCACAGCTTAAAACAATGCCACTCTCTGGGCCAAGAATATGTAAACCATCACACCATGCAGTTTAAGAAATAATTTTAATATTTATTTGTATGGGGATGGTGCTGTGTGCCAAGATATATGTATAGAAGCCAAATAAAACTTGAAGAAGTAGGTGGACTTCATCTATCATGTGAGTTCTGGGACTCAGGTAGTCCAATTTGGCAGCAAATGCCTTTATTATCTGAGCTATCATACTTGCCCTTTTACTCACAGACACCTAAAAGATGATCAATCTCTCTCTCTCTCTCTCTCTCTCTCTCTCTCTCTCTCTCTCTCTCTCTCTCTCTCTCTGTGTGTGTGTGTGTGTGTGTGTGTGTGTGTGAGAGAGAGAGATGAGGCCAGAGTTTGATGATTCCTTTCTCAATCCTTTGCTACTTTGAGTTTTGAAATAACACCATTTGTTGAGCATGAAGCCCAAAAAAAAAAAAAAAAAAAAAAAAAAAAAAAAAAAAAAAAAAAAAAAAAGAAAAAAAAGAAAAGAAACTGGTCTGTCTTGCGAGGAAGTTGCAGGAACTCTCCTTCCTCTACCGTCTTAGAACTAGGTTTACAGATGTCTGCCATATACCAATATTTAAAATGTGTGCTGCAGATCTAATCTAAGGTTCCAGAGTTCACAAAACTAGCAAATTACTGGCTGACTGACGACACCTGCATAGTCACAATATTGAGAACCCGGCATAGGCCTGTGAGATTTAAGAAAAAACACAGAGACTTGGGTCACTCATATTGAGAAAAAATGAATTCCAACGCTTTTACTGGTTTCACAGAATATATACCCCAACCATTGAGTAGAAGCGCAAAGGAGAAACAAGTTTACATTCTCAGCAGGGAAACAGAAACTAAAATCAGAGATGAGATCAAAGACCTAGCCTGCAGGTGTTAGCTAACCCCTTTGGCGAACAGGAAAGCCACGACATTCCTTCAAGGGAACAAAGGTTTTCACATGCATCAGCAAGGTTCAGCAGGGACAAACACTGACAGAGTCCAGAAGAGTCCAACAAAACTGGCAGGGCCCATGAAGGTCCAACAGCTGACCTCTCTCTCTATTCCTAAATGAAATTCTTGGATGGTATTATTGAGCTCATGTTCTTGGGTCAATCATTTTACTTGGATGACTATTCTCTATAAGGCATGGTCATTTCCTTCAAACTGACAATCTATGGGATGCCTCTCATTCTTGTTACATTTCTAAAGATCATTTCATTTCAGAGAAAGGTCTCACCAATCTCATACTCATTTTATCACTCAAATTTTTGTCCCTAAGTCATGTCATGATTTCTGTTGACTTCTGAGATCAGTGGAACTCCTAAGAGTGCCACGGAACTGAAAAGATAATCATCTATAATTCCAGATACCTTGAAAACATACTAATAAGACATGCATACAATAACTTTCCTAATATATTTATTTTTCATAGTCTTTTTGGGCAGGTATCCAGGGCAAATTCTTGGTTTGTTAAACATGGTTTATTAAAAATTCATATCAACTACTTTCTCAAGTTCTAAGCATTGATGACTGGATCCATTGTCCGATTGACACCAGCCAGTCAAATATTAAGTGAGCTACAGTCTTGTAGTAAAAGCATATTTTTACAGTATTCTTGCAGAAAGTGTACAGTTGTTAGGAAGGCCCAGAAAACAGTGTTCACAAGGATTTAAAGAAGCAAAAATTTTCTCAAAACAAGTCTCTGTGTTTCCTCCTTTATAATGTACATATGTAAATATTTCTACACAAGCATGTGTGTGTTTTTGTGCTTGCTTATCTCCCTGAGGATGGTATTTTCTAGTTCCATTCATTTGCCTATGAATTTCATGATGTCATTGTATAGTTTTGCATTCCGTTATATTCTGACCTCTGGTTGAACCAGCACTATTGCTTGAAAATGCTGTCCTTTTTCAACTGGATGGTTTTAGCTCCTTTATCAAAGATCAAGTGACCATAAGTTATGGGTTCATTCCTGTGTCTTCAACTCTATTCCAATAATTGACCTGCCTGTCTCTGTACCAATACCATACAGTTTTAGTCACTATGCTCTATAATACAGCTTGAGGTCAGGAATGGTGATTCCCCCAGAAGTTCATCTTTTGTGGAGGATTGTTTTCACTATCATTGATTTTTTTTTTGTTATCCCAAATGAATTTTCAAATTGCTCTTTCTAAATCTAGGAAGAATTGAGTTGAATTTATGATGGGAATTGCACTGAATCTATAGTCCTGCTTTTGGCAGGATGTCCATTTTTACAATATTAATCCTGCCAATCCATGAGCATGGAAGATCTTTCAATTTTCTGAGATCTTCTTCAACTTCTTTCTTCAGACACTTGAATTTCTTGTCACACAGATCTTTCACTTGCTTGGTTACAATCACACAGAGGTATTTTATATTATTTGTGACTAATGCAAAGGATGGCGATTCCCTCCTTTTTTCTCAGCCTGTTTATCCTTTGAGTGGAGGAAGGCTACTAATTTGCTTGAGTTAATTTTATATCCTGCTACTCTGCTGAAGATGTTTAGCAAGTTTATGAGTTCTCTGGTGGAACTTTTGGAGTCACTAAAGTATAGTATCATATCATATGCATAGTGATATTTTAACTCTTTTTTTCCAATTCATATACCTTTGATATTCTTTTCTTGTCTGATTGTTATGGCTCAGACTTCAAGTATTATGTTGAATAAGTATGGAGAGAATGGGCAGCATTGCCTAGTCCCAGATTTTAGGGGGATTGCTTCAATTCCTCTCCATTTAGTTTGAAGTTGGCTACTGGCTTACTGTATATTGCATTTACTATGTTTTCCATGGGCCTTGAATTTCTGATATTTCCAAGATATTTAACAAGAAGGAGTATTCAACAATAAAAGGACTTCAGGGGGAATCACTATCCCTGAACTCAAGCAGTATTACAGAGCAATAGTGATAAAAACTGCATGGTATTGTTACAGAGACAGACAGATAGACCAATGGAATAGAATTGAAGACCCAGAAATGAACCCACACACCTATGGTCACTTGATTTTTGACAAAGGAGCCAAAACCATCCAATGAAAAAAAGATAGCACTTTCAGCAAATGGTGCTGGTTCAACTGGAGGTCAACATGTAGAAGAATGCAGATCGATCCATGCTTATCACCCTGTATAAAGCTTAAGTCCAAGTGGATCAAGGACCTCCACATCAAACCAGACACACTAAAACTAAGAGAAGAAAAACTAGGGAAGCATCTGGAACACATGGGCACTGGAAAAAATTTCCTGAACAAAACGCCAATGGCTTATGCTCTAAGATCAAGAATCGACAAATGGGATCTCATAAAACTGCAAAGCTTCTGTAAGGCAAAGGACACTGTGGTTAGGACAAAACGGCAACCAACAGATTGGGAAAAGATCTTTACCAATCCTACAACAGAGAGAAGCCTTATATCCAAAATATACAAAGAACTCAAGAAGTTAGACCGCAGGGAAACAAATAACCCTATTAAAAAATGGGGTTCAGAGCTAAACAAAGAATTCACAGCTGAGGAATGCCGAATGGCTGAGAAACACCTAAAGAAATGTTCAACATCTTTAGTCATAAGGGAAATGCAAATCAAAACAATGCTGAGATTTTACCTCACACCAGTGAGAATGGCTAAGATCAAAAACTCAGGTGACAGCAAATGTGAGGATGTGGAGAAAGAGGAACACTCCTCCATTGTTGGTGTGATTGCAGACTGGTACAACCATTCTGGAAATCAGTCTGGAGGTTCCTCAGAAAATTGAACATTGAACTGCCTGAGGATCCAGCTGTACCTCTCTTGGGCATATACCCAAAAGATGCCCCAACATATAAAAAAGACACGTGCTCCACTATGTTCATCACAGCCTTATTTATAATAGCCAGAAGCTGGAAAGAACCCAGATGCCCTTCAACAGAGGAATGGATACAGAAAATGTGGTACATCTACACAATGGAATATTACTCAGCTATCAAAAGCAATGACTTTATGAAATTCGTAGGCAAATGGTTGGAACTGGAAAATATCATCCTGAGTGAGCTAACCCAATCACAGAAAGACATACATGGTATGCATTCATTTATAAGTGGCTATTAGCCCAAATGCTTGAATTACCCTAGATGCCTAGAACCCATGAAACAAAAGACGGATGATCAAAATGGGAATGCTTCACTCCTTCTTTACAAGGGGAACAAGAATACCCTTGGCAGGGAAGAGAGAGGCAAAGATTAAAACAGAGTCAGAAGGAACACCCATTCAGAGCCTGCCCCACTTGTGGCCCATACATATACAGCCACCCAATTAGACATGATGGATAAAGCAAAGAAGTGCAGACGGACAGGAGCTGGATGTAGATCGCTCCTGAGAGACACAGCCAGAATACAGCAAATACACAGGCGAATGCCAGCAGCAAACCATAAACTGAGAATAGGACCCCCGTTGAAGGAATCAGAGAAAGAACTGGAAGAGCTTGAAGGGGCTTGAGACCCCATATGTACAACAATGCCAAGCAACCAGAGCTTCCAGGGACTAAGCCACTACCTAAAGACTATACATGGACTGACCCTGGACTCTGACCTCATAGGTAGCAATGAATATCCTAGTAAGAGCACCAGTGGAAGGGGAAGCCCTGGGTCCTGCTAAGACTGAACCCCCAGTGAACTAGACTGTCGGGGGGAGGGCGGCAATGGGGGGAGGGTGGGGAGGGGAACACCCATAAGGAACGTGGGAGAAGAGAAGGGATGTTTGCCAGGAAACCGGGAAAGGGAATAACACTCAAAATGTATATAAGAAATACTCAAGTTAATAAAAAAAAAAAAAAAAAAGGAGTATTGAACAGTGTCAAATGCTTTCTCAGCATCTATTGAGATGATTGAATTTTTTTTTCCTTTGAGTTTGTTTACATAATAGATTACATTGATGGATTCTGTATATTGAACCATCCTTGCTTATTTTAGATGAAGTCTACTTGATAATGATGTATGTGCTCTTGGTTTCATTTTGCAACAATTTTATTGAGTATTTTTGTGTTAATATTCATAAAGGAAATTGGTCTGAATTCCTCTTTGTTTTTTCTTCATGTGGTTTAGGTATAAGTGTAATTGTGGCTTTATAGAAGGAATTGAGAAGTGTTCCTTTTGTTTCTATTTTGTGGAATAGTTTGAACAGTATTAGTAGAGTTCTATACTAAACACATCTGGTCCTAGACTGTATTTGGTTTAGAGACCTTTAATAACGGTTTCTATTTCTTTAGGAGTTTTGGAAGAGTTTAGATGGTTTAACTGGAAGTGATTAAAATTTGGTACTTGATATATATCTAGAAAAATACCCATTCCATTCAGATTTTCTACTTTTGTTTAATATAGGCTTTTTGAATTTTTTTGAATTTCCTCACAATCTGTTGTTGTTTCCCTTTTCATTTCTGATTTTGTTAAATTGGAGACACTCTCTGTGCTCTCTGGTTAGGAAGACTAAGTGTTTGTTTATTTTGTTGATTTTCCCAAAGAACCATATCCTGGTTTTGTTGGTTCATTGTACAGTTCTTTTGTTACTGTTTGGTTGATATCAGTCCTGACTTGATTATTTCTTGCTATCTCATCCTCTTGCGTGTATTTGCTTCATTTTCTTCCTAGAGGTTTCAAGTGTGCAGTCAGGCTGCTAGTGTAGGCTCTTTCCAAGTTTTTTTTTTTTTTTTTTGAAGGCACTCAGAGCTATGAGATTTCCCTCATAGTACTGCTGTCATTGTGTCCCATAAGATTGGCTATGTTGTACTTTCATTTTAATTAAATTCTAAAAAGTCTTCAATTTCTTTCTTTATTATGTTCGTTTGACCAACTTATCATTGACTAGAGTGTTGTTCAACTTCCATATTCATGTGGAATTTCTGTCTTTTTTCTTGTTATTGAAAAGTAGCTTTAGTCTGTGGTGGTCTGATAGGATGCACAGAATTATTTCAATCTTCTTGTATCTGTTGAGCCTGTTTTATGACAGAGTATATGGTCAATTTTGTAGAAGGACCAGGAGTTCCCAAGAAGGTATATTACTTTGTTTTAGGGTGAAATATTCTATAGATAACTGTTAAATCCACTTGGTTCAGATCTTCTGTTAGTTTCTCTGTGCTATGTTTTGTTTCTGTTTTTATGATCAGTTCATTGATGAAAATGGGTTGTTGAAGACTTCTATTATTATTGAGTGAGATCCAATGTATGCTTTGAGTTTTCGAAAGGTTTCTATTCTGAATGTTGATTTCTTTACATTTGCAGCATAGATACAGCATAGATATTTAGGATTGAGAGTTCATCTTGGTGGATTTTTTCTTTGGTGAGTACGAAGTGTCCTTCCTTACCCTTTCTACAACTTTTGGTTGAAAGTCCTTTTTTTCTTTTTTTTTTCCTTAAGTCTAGGCATGAGGAAAAAAAGAATTTTTTCTTTTTTTCTTTCTTTTTTTTTTTTTTATTAACTTGAATATTTCTTATATTCACATTTTTGAGTGTTATGCCCTTTCCCAGTTTCGGGCAAACATCCCCCCCCTCCCTTCATGATGGTGATCCCCTCCCCACCCCTCCCCCATTGCCGCCCTCCCCCCAACAGTCTAGTTCACTGGGGGTTCAGTCTTAGCAGGACCCAGGGCTTCCCCTTCCACTGGTGCTCTTACTAGGATATTCATTGCTACCTATGAGGTCAGAGTCCAGGGTCAGTCCATTTATAGTCTTTAGGTAGTGGCTTAGTCCCTGGAAGCTCTGGTTGCTTGGCATTGTTGCACATATGGGGTCTCCAGCCCCTTCAAGCTCTTCCAGTTCTTTCTCTGATTCCTTCAACGGGGGTCCTATTCTCAGTTCAGTGGTTTGCTGCTGACATTGCATGCCTCTGTATTTGCTGTATTCTGGCTGTGTCTCTCAGGGGCGATCTACTTCTGCACTTCTTTTGCTTCATCCATCTTGTCTAATTGGGTGGCTGTATATATATGGGCCACATGTGGGGCAGGCTCTGAATGGTGTTCCTTCAGTCTCTGTTTTTTAATCTTTGCCTCTCTCTTCCTGCAAAAGTATTCTTGTTCCTTTTAAAGAAGGGTTAAAGCATTCACATTTTGATCATCCGTCTTGAGTTTCATTTATTTCTAGAGCATCTAGGGTAATTCAGGCATTTGGGCTAATAGCCACTTATCAATGTGAAATTGCATACATGTATGTCTTTCTGTGATTAGGTTAGCTCACTCAGGATGATATTTTCAGTTCAAACATTTGCCTCTGA